>NW_028292121.1:0-5000 GCF_963383615.2 Lipophrys pholis
GTGATGATGTGATGTGATGATGTGATGTGATGATGTGATGTGATGTGATGATGTGATGTGATGATGTGATGTGATGTGATGATGTGATGTGATGATGTGAGGTGATGATGTGATGTGATGATGTGATGATGTGATGTGATGTGAGGTGATGATGTGATGTGATGATGTGATGATGTGATGTGATGATGTGAGGTGATGATGTGATGTGATGATGTGATGTGATGATGAGGTGATGTGATGTGATGTGATGATGTGATGTGATGATGAGGTGATGTGATGTGATGTGATGTGATGATGTGATGTGATGATGAGGTGATGTGATGTGATGTGATGATGTGATGTGATGATGAGGTGATGTGATGTGATGTGATGTGATGATGTGATGTGATGATGAGGTGATGTGATGTGATGTGATGTGATGATGTGATGTGATGATGTGATGATGTGATGGTGTGATGGTGTGATGTGATGATGTGATGATGTGATGATGTGATGTGATGATGTGATGATGTGATGATGTGATGTGATGATGATGTGATGGTGTGATGGTGTCATGTGATGGTGTGATGGTGTGATGGTGTGATGATGTGATGATGTGATGTGATGATGTGATGATGTGATGATGTGATGTGATGTGATGATGATGTGATGGTGTGATGGTGTCATGTGATGGTGTGATGGTGTCATGTGATGATGCCATGTCATGTTGTGATGTCGCCTCACCGGGATTCGTCCTCTGGAGCGGAACGCTGACACTCGTTTCAGGTCCTCGTCTTTACTCTTGTAGGGGACGGCCAGCACAGTAGGGTAGGTGTCACACAGCTCATACGTCTTGTTGATGAAGGAGATACGCCACTTGCTATTGGGTAAACCCTGGGGGAGGAGGAGGAGGAGGAGGAGGAGGAGAGGGAGGAGGAGGAGAGGGAGGGGGGAGGAGGAGGAGGAGGAGAGGGAGGAGGAGGAGGGAGAGGAGGAGGAGGAGGAGGAGGAGGAAAAGGAGGAGAGGGAGGAGGAGGAGGAGAGGGAGGAGGAGAGAGAGGAGGAGGAGGAGAGGGAGGAGGAGGAGGAGGAGGAGGAGAGGGAGGGGGAGGAGAGGGAGGGGGAGGAGGAGGAGGAGGAGAGGAGAGGGAGGAGGAGGAGGAGGAGGAGAGGGAGGAGGAGGAGGAGAGGGAGGAGGAGAGAGAGGAGGAGGAGGAGAGGGAGGAGGAGGAGGAGAGGGAGGAGGAAAAGGAGGAGAGGGAGGAGGAGGAGGAGAGGGAGGAGGAGAGAGAGGAGGAGGAGGAGGAGGAGGAGGAGGAGAGGGAGGAGGACCAGGAGGAGAGGGAGGAGGAGGAGGAGGAGGAGGAGGAGGAGGAGAGGGAGGAGGACCAGGAGGAGAGGGAGGAGAGGGAGGAGGAGGAGGAGGAGGAGGAGAGGGAGGAGGAGCGAGAGGAGGAGGAGGAGGAGGAGGAGGAGAGGGAGGAGGACCAGGAGGAGAGGGAGGAGGAGGAGGAGAGGGAGGAGGAGGGGGAGGAGGAGGAGGAAGAGCAGGAGAGGGAGGAGGAGGAGAGGGAGGAGGAGGAGGAGAGGGAGGAGGAGGAGTAGAGAGGAGGTAGAGGAGGAGAGGGAGGAGGAAGAGCAGGAGAGGGAGGAGGAGGAGGAGAGAGGAGGAGGAGAGAGGAGGAGAGGGAGGAGGAGAGAGGAGGAGGAGGAGTAGAGAGGAGGTAGAGGAGGAGAGGGAGGAGGAAGAGCAGGAGGGGGAGGAGGAGGAGGAGGGGGAGGAGGAGGAGAGGGAGGGGGAGGAGGAGGAGGAGGAGAGGGAGGAGGAGCAGGAGAGGGAGGAGGAAAAGGAGGAGAGGGAGGAGGAGGAGGAGAGGGAGGAGGAGAGAGAGGAGGAGAGGGAGGAGGAAGAGGAGGAAGAGGAGGAGAGGAAGGAGGAGGAGGAGAGGGAGGAAGGGCAGGAGAGGGAGGAGAGGGAGGAGGAGGAGGAGGAGGAGGAGGAAGAGGAGGAGGAGGAAGAGGAGGAGGAGAGGGAGGAGGAGGAGGAAGAGCAGGAGAGGGAGGAGGAGGAGAGGGAGGAGGAGGAGTAGAGAGGAGGTAGAGGAGGAGAGGGAGGAGGAAGAGCAGGAGAGGGAGGAGGAGGAGGAGAGAGGAGGAGGAGAGAGGAGGAGAGAGGAGGAGGAGGAGTAGAGAGGAGGTAGAGGAGGAGAGGGAGGAGGAAGAGCAGGAGAGGGAGGAGGAGGAGGTGAGAGGAGGAGGAGAGGGAGGAGGAAGAGGAAGGAGGAGGAGAGGGAGGAGGAGAGAGGAGGAAGAGGAGGAGAGGGAGGAGGAGGATGAGAGGGAGGAGGAAGAAGAGGAAGAGGAGGAGAGGGGGGAGGAGGAGGATGAAGAGGAGGAGAGGAAGGATGAGGAGAGAGGAGGGAGAGGCGACGAGGAGGAGGAAAGAGGTGGAGGAATTAAAGTATCATGAACGGAGAGAAAACCACAACACAGGTTGAATCTCAAACTAAACTCACAACTGAAGGATCACCCTCCACCCACTGTCCTCCTTAACCTCCACCCTCTGTCCTCTCTAACTTCTACTGTCCTCCTTAACCTCCACCCTCTGTCCTCTCTAACTTCTACTGTCCTCCTTAACCTCCACCCTCTGTCCTCTCTAACTTCCACTGTCCTCCTTAACCTCCACCCTCTGTCCTCTCTAACTTCCACTGTCCTCCTTAACCTCCACCCTCTGTCCTCTCTAACTTCCACTGTCCTCCTTAACCTCCACCCTCTGTCCTCTCTAACTTCTACTGTCCTCCTTAACCTCCACCCTCTGTCCTCTAACTTCCACTGTCCTCCTTAACCTCCACCCTCTGTCCTCTCTAACTTCTACTGTCCTCCTTAACCTCCACCCTCTGTCCTCTCTAACTTCTACTGTCCTCCTTAACCTCCACCCTCTGTCCTCTCTAACTTCCACTGTCCTCCTTAACCTCCACCCTCTGTCCTCTCTAACTTCCACTGTCCTCCTTAACCTCCACCCTCTGTCCTCTCTAACTTCCACTGTCCTCCTTAACCTCCACCCTCTGTCCTCTCTAACTTCTACTGTCCTCCTTAACCTCCACCCTCTGTCCTCTAACTTCCACTGTCCTCCTTAACCTCCACCCTCTGTCCTCTAACTTCCACTGTCCTCCTTAACCTCCACCCTCTGTCCTCTCTAACTTCTACTGTCCTCCTTAACCTCCACCCTCTGTCCTCTCTAACTTCCACTGTCCTCCTTAACCTCCACCCTCTGTCCTCTCTAACTTCTACTGTCCTCCTTAACCTCCACCCTCTGTCCTCTCTAACTTCCACTGTCCTCCTTAACCTCCACCCTCTGTCCTCTCTAACTTCTACTGTCCTCCTTAACCTCCACCCTCTGTCCTCTCTAACTTCTACTGTCCTCCTTAACCTCCACCCTCTGTCCTCTCTAACTTCCACTGTCCTCCTTAACCTCCACCCTCTGTCCTCTCTAACTTCTACTGTCCTCCTTAACCTCCACCCTCTGTCCTCTCTAACTTCCACTGTCCTCCTTAACCTCCACCCTCTGTCCTCTCTAACTTCTACTGTCCTCCTTAACCTCCACCCTCTGTCCTCTCTAACTTCCACTGTCCTCCTTAACCACCACCCTCTGTCCTCTCTAACCTTCACTGTCCTCTCTAACCTCCACCCTCTGTCCTCTCTAACCACCACCCTCTGTCCTCTCTAACCTTCACTGTCCTCTCTAACCTCCACTCTCTGTCCTCTCTAACCTCCACTCTCTGTCCTCTCTAACCTTCACTGTCCTCCTTAACCTCCACCCTCTGTCCTCTCTAACCTTCACTGTCCTCTCTAACCTCCACCCTCTGTCCTCTCAAACCTTCACTGTCCTCCTTAACCTCCACCCTCTGTCCTCTCTAACCTTCACTGTCCTCCTTAACCTCCACCCTCTGTCCTCTCTAACCTTCACTGTCCTCCTTAACCTCCACCCTCTGTCCTCTCTAACCTTCACTGTCCTCTCTAACCTCCACCCTCTGTCCTCTCTAACCTCCACTGTCCTCTCTAACCTCAACCCTATGTTTTCCCGAACCTCCACTGTCCGCTCTAACCTCCACCCTGTCCTTTTCTCGCCTCCACCCTCTGTCCTCTCTAACCTCCACCCTCTGTCCTGTCTAACCTTAACTGTCCTCTCTAACCTCCAACCGCTGTTCTCTCTCACCTCCACCCTCTCTCCTCTCTAACCTCCACCCTCTGTCCTCTCTAACCTCCACTGTCCTCTCTAACCTCCACTGTCCTCTCTAACCTCCGCTGTCCTAACCTCCACCCTCTGTCCTCTTTAACATCCACCCTCTGTTCTCTCTAACCTCCACCCTGTTCTCTCTAACCTCTGCTGTCCTAATCTCCACCCTCTGTTCTCTCTAACCTCCACCCTGTTCTCTCTAACCTCTGCTGTCCTAATCTCCACCCTCTGTTCTCTCTAACCTCCACCCTGTTCTCTCTAACCTCTGCTGTCCTAATCTCCACCCTCTGTTCTCTCTAACCTCCACCCTGTTCTCTCTAACCTCTGCTGTCCTAATCTCCACCCTCTGTTTTCTCTAACCTCTGCTGTCCTAATCTCCACCCTCTGTTCTCTCTAACCTCTGCTGTCCTAATCTCCACCCTCTGGCCTCTCTAAACTCCACCCTCTGGCCTCTCTAAACTCCACCCTCTGGCCTCTCTAAGCTCCACTCTCCGACATCTCTAACCTCCACCCATCTGGAGCATTTACCTGCCGTCTGAACTCCTCCACAGCTTTGTAGATGCTCCACCCGTTCTCAGCGTACTTCTCCTGGGTGACGAATGCGAACAGAGGCTGGGTGGAGAAAAGACCCGAGACATGAACAGGTGTTGATATAGCAGCACGCTGACCACTGTAGGTGGAGGTCGTCCAATCGAGGCTGTGAGTGCAGTGCCTGTGTCAGCCAGCAGGGGGGGACAGTGAGTGCAGTGCCTGTGTCAGCCAGCAGGGGGGGACAGTGAGTGCA
>NW_028292121.1:10000-40000 GCF_963383615.2 Lipophrys pholis
TCGATAAGTACATCAGTAAGTACATCGATAAGTACATCGATAAGTACATCGATAAGTACATCAGTAAGTACATCGATAAGTACATCAGTAAGTACATCGATAAGTACATCAATAAGTACATCGATAAGTACATCGATAAGTACATCGATAAGTACATCGATAAGTACGTCAGTAAGTACATCGATAAGTACATCGATAAGTACATCAGTAAGTACATCAGTAAGTACATCGATAAGTACATCGATAAGTACATCAATAAGTACATCGATAAGTACATCGATAAGTACATCAGTAAGTACATCGATAAGTACATCAATAAGTACATCAGTAAGTACATCGATAAGTACATCGATAAGTACATCAGTAAGTACATCAGTAAGTACATCGATAAGTACATCAATAAGTACATCGATAAGTACATCAGTAAGTACATCGATAAGTACATCAGTAAGTACATCGATAAGTACATCGATAAGTACATCGATAAGTACATCAGTAAGTACATCGATAAGTACATCAGTAAGTACATCGATAAGTACATCAATAAGTACATCAGTAAGTACATCGATAAGTACATCGATAAGTACATCAGTAAGTACATCAGTAAGTACATCGATAAGTACATCAATAAGTACATCGATAAGTACATCAGTAAGTACATCGATAAGTACATCAGTAAGTACATCGATAAGTACATCGATATGTACATCGATAAGTACATCAGTAAGTACATCGATAAGTACATTGATAAGTACATCAGTAAGTACATCAATAAGTACATCAGTAAGTACATCAGTAAGTACATCGATAAGTACATTGATAAGTACATCAGTAAGTACATCAGTAAGTACATCAGTAAGTGTAACAAGGTACTTGGAGTAACAAATACACATATTAGTGGTATATTGCTGGTTTGATAACTTGCCTCATGTTTTCCTAACAAAGTAAAGAATACCACGTTTAACTAGCCTCCACCAGAGCAGACTCCAGAGCAGTCCTGGAACCCTCCAGAACCTCCAGAACCGAGCCCAGATCTTTACAGATGTGTTGTACTTACCTTTAATAGTGTACGTAAGCTTTACCAATGAGAGGCATTGCCGTCGCCCCTCTATCGCCCCTCTATCACCCCTCTAACAGACGTCCATGATGGTTCATGTTTATGTTGAAGAAGACAGAATATGACCAAGTTCTTAGGGGTACTACTGCGTGTACTGCTGGGGAACATCCATCAGTACAGAGTGGACGCTGCTCATTAATACATATGGATAGAGCTGTCATCACCTCTTTCCAGAGATCCTGGAGGAGGGGGCACTCCCAGAGGCAAACAGATCCCCTCTATGGGTACCACATTTGACACAAGTATCTGGTGTATTGGGGTATATGCCATGTAATAATTCTGGAGTGTAGTACTCTCATCAACCACTGGTACTGCAGTACCTTGTATTCATGGTTTCAACCCGGCAGTGGAACCATAAATCCTGCCTCTCTTCTTCCTCTTCCTCTTCATCACTTCCTCTTCATCACGGTCGGATCACATGACAATGTGATGTCATCTGAAGAGTCTTCATCCATTAAGACATTAATCCAGCTGCTCCACATTAATCCAGCTGCTCCACATTAATCCAGCTGCTCCACATTAATCCAGCTGCTCCACATTAATCCAGCTGCTCCACATTAATCCAGCTGCTCCACATTAATCCAGCTGCTCTACATTAATCCAGCTGCTCCACATTAATACAGCTGCTCCACATTAATCCAGCTGCTCTACATTAATCCAGCTGCTCCACATTAATACAGCTGCTCCACATTAATCCAGCTGCTCCACTTTGGTTCAGGACCGCTCCACATTAATCCAGCTGCTCTACATTGGTTCAGGACTGCTCCACATTAATCCAGCTGCTCTACATTGGTTCAGGACTGCTCCACATTGGTTCCAGCTGCTCCACATTGGTTCAGGACTGCTCCACATTAATCCAGCTGCTCTACATTGGTTCAGGACTGCTCCGCATTGGTTCCAGCTGCTCCACATTGGTTCAGGACTGCTCCACATTGGTTCCAGCTGCTCCACATTGGTTCAGGACTGCTCCACATTGGTTCAGGACTGCTCCATATTGGTTCAGGACTGCTCCACACTGGTTCAGGGCTGCTCCACACTGGTTCAGGGCTGCTCCACACTGGTTCAGGACTGCTCCACACTGGTTCCAGCTGCTCCACATTGGTTCAGGACTGCTCCACATTAATCCAGCTGCTCTAAATTGGTTCAGGACTGCTCCACACTGGTTCAGGACTGCTCCTTATTGGTTCAGGGCTGCTCCACACTGGTTCCAGCTGCTCCATATTGGTTCAGGGCTGCTCCGCATTTGTTCAGGACTGCTCCATATTGGTTCAGGACTGCTCTACACTGGTTCCAGCTGCTCCACATTGGTTCAGGACTGCTCCACATTAATCCAGCTGCTCTACATTGGTTCAGGACTGCTCCACATTGGTTCCAGCTGCTCCACATTGGTTCAGGACTGCTCCACATTAATCCAGCTGCTCTACATTGGTTCAGGACTGCTCCACATTGGTTCCAGCTGCTCAACATTGGTTCAGGACTGCTCCACACTGGTTCCAGCTGCTCCACATTGGTTCAGGACTGCTCCACATTAATCCAGCTGCTCTACATTGGTTCAGGACTGCTCCGCATTGGTTCCAGCTGCTCCACACTGGTTCAGGACTGCTCCACACTGGTTCAGGGATGCTCCTTATTGGTTCAGGGCTGCTCCACACTGGTTCCAGCTGCTCCATATTGGTTCAGGGCTGCTCCGCATTTGTTCAGGACTGCTCCATATTGGTTCAGGACTGCTCTACACTGGTTCCAGCTGCTCCACATTGGTTCAGGACTGCTCCACATTAATCCAGCTGCTCTACATTGGTTCAGGACTGCTCCACATTGGTTCCAGCTGCTCCACATTGGTTCAGGACTGCTCCACATTAATCCAGCTGCTCTACATTGGTTCAGGACTGCTCCACATTGGTTCCAGCTGCTCCACATTGGTTCAGGACTGCTCAACATTGGTTCAGGACTGCTCCACATTGGTTCAGGACTGCTCCACATTGGTTCAGGACTGCTCCACATTAATCCAGCTGCTCTACATTGGTTCAGGACTGCTCCGCATTGGTTCCAGCTGCTCCACACTGGTTCAGGACTGCTCCTTATTGGTTCAGGGCTGCTCCACACTGGTTCCAGCTGCTCCATATTGGTTCAGGGCTGCTCCGCATTTGTTCAGGACTGCTCCATATTGGTTCAGGACTGCTCTACACTGGTTCCAGCTGCTCTACATTGGTTCAGGACTGCTCCACATTGGTTCAAGCTGCTCCACATTGGTTCAGGACTGCTCAACATTGGTTCAGGACTGCTCCGCATTGGTTCCAGCTGCTCCATATTGGTTCAGGGCTGCTCCGCATTTGTTCAGGACTGCTCCATATTGGTTCAGGACTGCTCCACACTGGTTCAGGACTGCTCCACACTGGTTCCAGCTGCCACACACTGGTTCAGGACTGCTCCACACTGGTTCCAGCTGCTCCACATTGGTTCAGGACTGCTCCACATTGGTTCAGGACTGCTCCACACTGGTTCAGGACTGCTCCACACTGGTTCAGGACTGCTCCACATTGGTTCAGGACTGCTCCACATTGGTTCAGGACTGCTCCACACTGGTTCAGGACTGCTCCACACTGGTTCAGGACTGCTCCACATTGGTTCAGGACTGCTCCACATTGGTTCAGGACTGCTCTACATTGGTTCAGGACTGATCCACATTGGTTCCAGCTGCTCCACATTGGTTCAGGACTGCTCAACATTGGTTCAGGACTGCTCCACATTGGTTCCAGCTGCTCCACATTGGTTCAGGACTGCTCCACATTGGTTCAGGACTGCTCCACACTGGTTCAGGGCTGCTCCACATTGGTTCAGGACTGCTCCACACTGGTTCAGGACTGCTCCACACTGGTTCCAGCTGCTCCACATTGGTTCAGGACTGCTCCACATTGGTTCCAGCTGCTCCACATTGGTTCAGGACTGCTCCACATTAATCCAGCTGCTCTACATTGGTTCAGGACTGCTCCACATTGGTTCCAGCTGCTCCACACTGGTTCAGGACTGCTCCACACTGGTTCAGGACTGCTCCTTATTGGTTCAGGGCTGCTCCACACTGGTTCCAGCTGCTCCATATTGGTTCAGGACTGCTCTACACTGGTTCCAGCTGCTCCACATTGGTTCAGGACTGCTCCACATTGGTTCCAGCTGCTCCACATTGGTTCAGGACTGCTCAACATTGGTTCAGGACTGCTCCGCATTGGTTCCAGCTGCTCCATATTGGTTCAGGGCTGCTCCGCATTTGTTCAGGACTGCTCCATATTGGTTCAGGACTGCTCCACACTGGTTCCAGCTGCTCCACATTGGTTCAGGACTGCTCCACATTAATCCAGCTGCTCTACATTGGTTCAGGACTGCTCCACACTGGTTCAGGACTGCTCCACACTGGTTCCAGCTGCTCCACATTGGTTCAGGACTGCTCCACATTGGTTCAGGACTGCTCCACACTGGTTCAGGACTGCTCCACACTGGTTCAGGACTGCTCCACATTGGTTCAGGACTGCTCCACACTGGTTCAGGACTGCTCCACACTGGTTCAGGACTGCTCCACACTGGTTCAGGACTGCTCCACATTGGTTCAGGGCTGCTCCACACTGGTTCAGGACTGCTCTACATTGGTTCAGGACTGCTCCACACTGGTTCAGGACTGCTCCACATTGGTTCAGGACTGCTCCACATTGGTTCAGGACTGCTCTACATTGGTTCAGGACTGCTCCACACTGGTTCCAGCTGCTCCACATTGGTTCAGGACTGCTCCTTATTGGTTCAGGGCCGCTCCACACTGGTTCCAGCTGCTCCATATTGGTTCAGGGCTGCTCCGCATTTGTTCAGGACTGCTCCATATTGGTTCAGGACTGCTCTACACTGGTTCCAGCTGCTCCACATTGGTTCAGGACTGCTCCACATTAATCCAGCTGCTCTACATTGGTTCAGGACTGCTCCACATTGGTTCCAGCTGCTCCACATTGGTTCAGGACTGCTCCACATTGGTTCAGGACTGCTCCGCATTGGTTCCAGCTGCTCCATATTGGTTCAGGGCTGCTCCGCATTTGTTCAGGACTGCTCCATATTGGTTCAGGACTGCTCCACACTGGTTCCAGCTGCTCCACATTGGTTCAGGACTGCTCCACACTGGTTCCAGCTGCCACACACTGGTTCAGGACTGCTCCACATTCGTTCAGGACTGCTCCACATTCGTTCAGGACTGCTCCACACTGGTTCCAGCTGCTCCACATTGGTTCAGGACTGCTCCACATTGGTTCAGGACTGCTCCACACTGGTTCAGGACTGCTCCACATTGGTTCAGGACTGCTCCACATTGGTTCAGGACTGCTCCACACTGGTTCAGGACTGCTCCACATTGGTTCAGGACTGCTCCACATTGGTTCAGGGCTGCTCCACACTGGTTCAGGACTGCTCTACATTGGTTCAGGACTGCTCCACACTGGTTCAGGACTGCTCCACATTGGTTCAGGACTGCTCCACACTGGTTCAGGACTGCTCCACATTGGTTCAGGACTGCTCCACATTGGTTCAGGACTGCTCTACATTGGTTCAGGACTGCTCCACACTGGTTCCAGCTGCTCCACATTGGTTCAGGGCTGCTCCACATTGGTTCAGGACTGCTCCACACTGGTTCAGGACTGCTCCATATTGGTTCAGGACTGCTCCACACTGGTTCAGGACTGCTCCACATTGGTTCAGGACTGCTCCACATTGGTTCAGGACTGCTCCACACTGGTTCAGGACTGCTCCACATTGGTTCAGGACTGCTCCACATTGGTTCAGGACTGCTCTACATTGGTTCAGGACTGCTCCACACTGGTTCCAGCTGCTCCACATTGGTTCAGGGCTGCTCCACATTGGTTCAGGACTGCTCCACACTGGTTCAGGACTGCTCTACATTGGTTCAGGACTGCTCCACACTGGTTCAGGACTGCTCTACATTGGTCCAGGACTGCTCCACACTGGTTCAGGACTGCTCCGCACTGGTTCAGCACTGCTCTACATTGGTTCAGGGCTGCTCCACATTGGTTCAGGACTGCTCTACATTGGTTCAGGACTGCTCCACACTGGTTCCAGCTGCTCCACATTGGTTCAGGGCTGCTCCACATTGGTTCAGGACTGCTCCACACTGGTTCAGGACTGCTCTACATTGGTTCAGGACTGCTCCACACTGGTTCAGGACTGCTCCACATTGGTTCAGGACTGCTCTACATTGGTTCAGGGCTGCTCCACATTGGTTCAGGACTGCTCTACATTGGTTCAGGACTGCCTTTCCCAGGGAGGACTTACAGAGTTCTGTCTCTTCGTTATGAAGTTTCTTATCTGAAGATACTTTAAAAAGTGTTTCGGCTCGATACCAAATTGTTGCTCGATCTCAGTAAAACTAAGAGTATCATCCTCATACAGACCTGAACCCTCTGCCCATTACTTCAAACCAAGGTCGTTAGTACCTGGTGTGAAGTCTGGGATAGTGCAGTATTTTACCCAAGGTAGTTTAGCACCTCATGCCATACTACCAGTGTATTTCTAACAGAGGGGTTAGTGGTGTACCTTGTCAGAGTAGGTAGATCTACAGAATATATGTAGAGGTATAAGGGGATTCTAGAAGTTGTTGTTTCCTCCATCCTGATCCAGAGCAGCTGTGACTGGTGGTAGAGCAGAGTAGGGCTTAGTAGGGCAGCCTGATAGTACCCTTGGAGGAAGCGCAGTATTAAGAACTGATCGGGGGATGGACTGAAAGAGGTGGAGGAACTTAGGAAGAATATTCCTCTTCAGATCTGTTAATAGGTTCTACTACTGACTGGAGTTAGTTGGTATAACGGATTCTACTGTAGGTGTGATTTTAACTCCAAGGTATGTAGAGCTGTCCCTAATACTCCTAAAAGGAGTACTTAGTGGAGGATTCAGATAGAGAATTGTAGGTTTAGACGTATTACCATACTCTTAGAAGCTGCCATACCTTCCTATTAAAGGTAGTACTATCGGTATAGAGCGTTTCAAGTCTGTCAAAAAAAGAACTACATCGTCAAATAATCCTATTTTATTCTCAGTGTCATAAACTTTGATCGCAGTAATTTGGGTGTTGCTTCTAACTGCAATGGGTGAGGGTTGGCTGGGGAGACAGAGGACAGCCTGTCCTGTCCCCTGGACAGAGGTGGGGGATGGGAGGTGGGGGACGGTAGGTAGGGGACGGGAGGTGGGGGACGGGAGGTGGGGGACGGGAGGTAGGGGGATGGGAGGTGGGGGATGGGAGGTGGGGGACGGTAGGTAGGGGACGGGAGGTAGGGGGATGGGAGGTGGGGGACGGGAGGTAGGGGACGGGAGGTAGGGGGATGGGAGGTAGGGGACGGTAGGTAGGGGACGGGAGGTGGGGGACGGGAGGTAGGGGACGGGAGGTGGGGGACGGTAGGTAGGGGGACGGGAGGTGGGGGATGGGAGGTTGGGGACGGGAGGTAGGGGACGGGAGGTGGGGGATGGTAGGTAGGGGACGGGAGGTGGCGGATGGGAGGTGGGGGACGGGAGGTAGGGGACGGGAGGTAGGGGACGGGAGGTGGGGGATGGGAGGTGGGGGACGGTAGGTAGGGGGACGGGAGGTAGGGGGACGGTAGGTAGGGGACGGGAGGTGGGGGACGGGAGGTAGGGGGATGGGAGGTGGGGGATGGGAGGTGGGGGACGGTAGGTAGGGGACGGGAGGTAGGGGGATGGGAGGTGGGGGACGGGAGGTAGGGGACGGGAGGTAGGGGGATGGGAGGTGGGGGATGGGAGGTGGGGGACGGTAGGTAGGGGACGGGAGGTAGGGGGATGGGAGGTGGGGGACGGGAGGTAGGGGACGGGAGGTAGGGGGATGGGAGGTGGGGGACGGTAGGTAGGGGACGGGAGGTGGGGGACGGGAGGTGGGGGACGGGAGGTGGGGGACGGGAGGTAGGGGGATGGGAGGTGGGGGATGGGAGGTGGGGGACGGTAGGTAGGGGACGGGAGGTAGGGGGATGGGAGGTGGGGGACGGGAGGTAGGGGACGGGAGGTAGGGGGATGGGAGGTGGGGGACGGTAGGTAGGGGACGGGAGGTGGGGGACGGGAGGTGGGGGACGGGAGGTAGGGGACGGGAGGTGGGGGACGGTAGGTAGGGGGACGGGAGGTGGGGGATGGGAGGTAGGGGACGGGAGGTAGGGGACGGGAGGTGGGGGATGGTAGGTAGGGGACGGGAGGTGGCGGATGGGAGGTGGGGGACGGGAGGTAGGGGACGGGAGGTAGGGGACGGGAGGTGGGGGATGGGAGGTGGGGGACGGTAGGTAGGGGGACGGTAGGTAGGGGGACGGGAGGTAGGGGGACGGTAGGTAGGGGACGGGAGGTGGGGGACGTGAGGTGGGGGATGGGAGGTGGGGGACGGTAGGTAGGGGGACGGTAGGTAGGGGGACGGGAGGTAGGGGGACGGTAGGTAGGGGACGGGAGGTGGGGGACGTGAGGTGGGGGACGTGAGGTAGGGGACGGTAGGTAGGGGACGGGAGGTGGGGGACGTGAGGTGGGGGACGTGAGGTAGGGGACGGTAGGTAGGGGACGGTAGGTAGGGGGACGTGAGGTAGGGGGACGTGAGGTAGGGGACGGGAGGCTAACAGGAAGTGACCTTTAGTTCTGTCACGCTTGTTTCGTGTTTGATCACGTCGCGCCGCGCTTCGCCACATTCTACCCTACGCTCTGTAGTGGGACACGCAGCACAGCTGGTCTGGCTGCACTTTGCCTTACCATACCTTACAGGCCCGCTCCACTCAGGTTGCTGACTGCCGTCCTGCTGACTGCTGACTGTCGTCCTGCTGACTGTCGTCCTGCTGACTGTCGTCCTGCTGAATGCTGACTGTCGTCCTGCTGACTGTCGTCCTACTGAATGCTGACTGTCGTCCTGCTGACTGTCGTCCTGCTGAATGCTGACTGTCGTCCTGCTGACTGTCGTCCTACTGAATGCTGACTGCCGTCCTGCTGACTGTCGTCCTGCTGAATGCTGACTGTCGTCCTGCTGACTGTCGTCCTGCTGACTGCCGTCCTGCTGAATGCTGACTGTCGTCCTACTGAATGCTGACTGCCGTCCTGCTGAATGCTGACTGTCGTCCTGCTGACTGTCGTCCTACTGAATGCTGACTGCCGTCCTGCTGACTGCCGTCCTGCTGAATGCTGACTGTCGTCCTGCTGACTGTCGTCCTACTGAATGCTGACTGCCGTCCTGCTGACTGCCGTCCTACTGAATGCTGACTGCCGTCCTGCTGACTGCCGTCCTGCTGACTGTCGTCCTGCTGACTGCCGTCCTGCTGAATGCTGACTGTCGTCCTACTGAATGCTGACTGCCGTCCTGCTGAATGCTGACTGTCGTCCTTCTGAATGCTGACTGTCGTCCTGCTGACTGTCGTCCTGCTGAATGCTGACTGCCGTCCTGCTGACTGCCGTCCTGCTGACTGTCGTCCTGCTGACTGCCGTCCTGCTGACTGCCGTCCTGCTGAATGCTGACTGTCGTCCTGCTGACTGCCGTCCTGCTGACTGCCGTCCTGCTGACTGTCGTCCTGCTGACTGTCGTCCTGCTGACTGCCGTCCTGCTGAATGCTGACTGTCGTCCTGCTGACTGCCGTCCTGCTGACTGCCGTCCTGCTGACTGCCGTCCTGCTGACTGTCGTCCTGCTGACTGTCGTCCTGCTGACTGTCGTCCTGCTGACTGTCGTCCTGCTGACTGCCGTCCTGCTGAATGCTGACTGTCGTCCTGCTGACTGCCGTCCTGCTGACAGGTACAACAAGGAGTTCCTCAGGGTTCTTACCGAGGGCATGCGTGTCTCCAACGCGTTGGAGTTGTAGACCGAGACTGGAGATGCCATCACTCATCGGGGGCTTTAAAGACTAAGAGAGAGAGACAGAGACAGACAGAGAGAGAGAGACAGACAGACAGAGAGGGAGAGACAGAGACAGACAGAGAGACAGACAGACAGAGAGGGAGAGACAGAGACAGACAGAGAGGTTCATTAAACACTGAACTAGGAGCAGATCATTGATCAGTAAGTCTATTGGCTCCATGGTCTTTATGTAGAAAGTCTCCGTAGAGCTGGACAGTCCATACTGACAGGCTCTGATTGGCTGCCTGAAGCCACACCCCCTGGGAGGAGGGGGAGGAGCTTCGGTTGTTTGTTAGCTGAATTAGACGTACTGGACCCACCAAGTCCCACGAAGACCCACCAGGATCACTGGACTCACCAGGACCCACCAGAACCCACCAGGTCCCACGAAGACCCACCAGGACCACTGGACTCACCAGGACCCACCAACACCCACCAGGACATCAGTAGTTTAATAATTGAGACTCTGTGAGCCTGGTTCTCTGTGACACAGTGAAAACTTTCTCAGAGTTCCTTCTGCTCCTGCTCCAGTAAACCAACATGGCCGACCCGTAGTGGTTTGACCCGTAGTGGTTTGACCCGTAGAGTGGTTTGACCCGTAGTGGTTTGACCCGTAGAGTGGTTTGACCCGTAGAGTGGTTTGACCCGTAGTGGTTTGACCCGCGGCGGTGGTTTGACCCGTAGTGGTTTGACCCGCGGCGGTGGTTTGACCCGTAGAGTGGTTTGACCCGTAGTGGTTTGACCCATAGAGTGGTTTGACCCGTAGAGTGGTTTGACCCGTAGTGGTTTGAACCGTAGAGTGGTTTGAACCGTAGAGTGGTTTGACCCGTAGAGTGGTTTGACCCGTAGTGGTTTGACCCGTAGAGTGGTTTGACCCGTAGTGGTTTGACCCGTAGAGTGGTTTGACCCGTAGAGTGGTTTGACCCGTAGAGTGGTTTGACCCGTAGAGTGGTTTGACCCGTAGTGTGGTTTGACCCGTAGTGGTTTGACCCGTAGAGTGGTTTGACCCGTAGAGTGGTTTGACCCGTAGTGGTTTGACCCGCGGCGGTGGTTTGACCCGTAGAGTGGTTTGACCCGCGGTGGTTTGACCCGTAGTGGTTTGACCCGCGGTGGTTTGACCCGTAGTGGTTTGACCCGCGGTGGTTTGACCCGCGGTGGTTTGACCCGCGGTGGTTTGCGTAGTGGTTTGACCTGCGGTGGTTTGACCCGCGGTGGTTTGACCCGTGGTGGTTTGACCCGTAGAGTGGTTTGACCCGCGGTGGTTTGACCCGCGGTGGTTTGACCCGCGGTGGTTTGACCCGTAGTGGTTTGACCCGTAGTGGTTTGACCCGTAGTGGTTTGACCTGCGGTGGTTTGACCTGCGGTGGTTTGACCTGCGGTGGTTTGACCTGCGGTGATCCACGTTGCTGTGTTGCTTTGCTAACGCCCACGTTGCTGCGTTGCTTTGCTAAGATCCACGTTGCTGCGTTGCTTTGCTAATGTCCACGTTGCTGCGTTGCTTTGCTAACGTCCACGTTGCTGCGTTGCTTTGTTAACGTCCACGTTGCTGGTCCATGTTGCTGCGTTGCTTTGCTAACGTCCACGTTGCTGGTCCATGTTGCTGCGTTGCTTTGCTAACGTCCACGTTGCTGGTCCACGTTGCTGCGTTGCTTTGTTAATGTCCACGTTGCTGGTCCACGTTGCTGCGTTGCTTTGCTAAGGTCCATGTTGCTGCGTTGCTTTGCTAACATCCACGTTGCTGATCCACGTTGCTGCGTTGCTTTGCTAACGTCCACGTTGCTGATCCACGTTGCTGCGTTGCATTGCTAACGTCCACGTCCATATCTTTCTATGAACGCCATTATTTCCACCTGCCGGTTCACAGTATGTTGATAAGCAGTAATACTGCTGTTCTGCTCAGTACTATGTGGGCGCAGAACACGCAAGTCGTCACGTTAGCAGTTACATTTAGAAAATCCCGTTTTATCATATGGCGGTATTATCGTTCAGCCCGAGTCCAAATGGAACTAAAATACTTTGTACTGCTTCCTTTACTGTCCTGATACTAACCTCAAGATGTCTTTAGAGAGAGTACATGAATACATTAGTACATTTCATACTTTACTGTAGAGAGGAGTTTAGTACAGCCTCATATATAATAATAATAATGTTAATAATAATAATGTTAAAGAAACAGCTCTGCTATCAGGATCCTATCAGCAGATATACTGAAGGGAGAAAACGTGGCTCAGTGCTTCACTAGTGGAAACTTCACCAGGTAATAAAGACACTAATGCTAAAGCTTCACCAGGTTATAAAGATACTAATGCTAAAGCTTCACCAGGTTATAAAGATACTAATGCTAAAGCTTCACCAGGTTATAAAGATACTAATGCTAAAGCTTCACCAGGTTATAAAGATACTAATGCTAAAGCTTCACCAGGTTATAAAGATACTAATGCTAAAGCTTCACCAGGTTATAGTGATGCTAATGCTAAAGCTTCACCAGGTTATAGTGATGCTAATGCTAAAGCTTCTCCAGGTTATAATGATACTAATGCTAAAGCTTCTCCAGGTTATAAAGATACTAATGCTAAAGCTTCTCCAGGTTATAAAGATACTAATGCTAAAGCTTCTCCAGGTTATAAGGATACTAATGCTAAAGCTTCACCAGGTTATAAGGATGCTAATGCTAAAGCTTCTCCAGGTTATAAAGATACTAATGCTAAAGCTTCTCCAGGTTATAAGGATACTAATGCTAAAGCTTCACCAGGTTATAAGGATGCTAATGCTAAAGCTTCACCAGGTTATAGTGATGCTAATGCTAAAGCTTCTCCAGGTTATAAAGATACTAATGCTAAAGCTTCTCCAGGTTATAAAGATACTAATGCTAAAGCTTCTCCAGGTTATAAAGATACTAATGCTAAAGCTTCACCAGGTAATAAAGATACTAATGCTAAAGCTTCTCCAGGTTATAAAGATACTAATGCTAAAGCTTCTCCAGGTTATAAAGATACTAATGCTAAAGCTTCTCCAGGTTATAAGGATACTAATGCTAAAGCTTCACCAGGTAATAAAGACACTAATGCTAAAGCTTCACCAGGTTATAAAGATACTAATGCTAAAGCTTCTCCGGGTTATAAAGATGCTAATGCTAAAGCTTCTCCGGGTTATAAAGATGCTAATGCTAAAGCTTCTCCAGGTTATAAAGATACTAATGCTAAAACTTCTCCAGGTTATAAGGATACTAATGCTAAAGCTTCTCCAGGTTATAAAGATACTAATGCTAAAACTTCTCCAGGTTATAAAGATACTAATGCTAAAGCTTCACCAGGTTATAAAGATACTAATGCTAAAGCTTCTCCAGGTTATAAGGATACTAATGCTAAAGCTTCTCCAGGTTATAAGGATACTAATGCTAAAACTTCTCCAGGTTATAAAGATACTAATGCTAAAGCTTCACCAGGTTATAAAGATACTAATGCTAAAGCTTCTCCAGGTTATAAAGATACTAATGCTAAAACTTCTCCAGGTTATAAGGATGCTAATGCTAAAGCTTCACCAGGTTATAGTGATGCTAATGCTAAAGCTTCACCAGGTTATAAAGATACTAATGCTAAAGCTTCTCCAGGTTATAAAGATACTAATGCTAAAGCTTCACCGGGTTATAAAGATACTAATGCTAAAGCTTCTCCAGGTTATAAAGATACTAATGCTAAAGCTTCACCAGGTTATAAAGATACTAATGCTAAAGCTTCACCGGGTTATAAAGATACTAATGCTAAAGCTTCACTAAGTTACGTTAACGCAGCCACACTCAGTTCTGGACCCCCTGAGGCCTGAGAGCCGTTATTCGACAGGAAAACACTTCAGTGACCCGGGTGGCCGACGGCCCGCCAGGTACCGGGCCCTTAGCGGGCCGCGGGTCGCCCGGTACCGGGCCCTTGGCGGGCCGCGGGCCCGTTGTTTGATGAGGTTCTGTAAACACGGAGCTCCGGTTGTCGAGCCGCCCCGAAACGGAAGCCCTGAAGAGTCTCTGAGGACAGGCTGGTTCCGGCCCCGAAGCTCCGAGCGGCACACAGACCTCCAGACACCGGACCGAACTTTTCCAACTTGGACCAGGAAACAGGCCTGGACGGAGCCGAAGCTCGGCCCGGTGGAACCGCGCTGTGACCCGAGCCCCGGGGCGCTGCGAGCGGACTCCAGATACCGGGCGGACGGACTCACACACACACACACCCACACACACTCGTCGGTACTGACCCGCAGAACGCGATTCTCCCGAGGCTGGACGACGACCTGCTTCCCTCAGACAGCAGCACACAGATTCGGCAGGAACTGACAAGAGTCACGTGTCCGGCTGTCACTGCCCGACCTGCGCAAAGCATCATGGGAGCTGTAGTTCTTGTGTGGGCCGCTGGAGGAAGAGACGCTTCAAGGCCTCTTAATGCTGTTTTATGTTTGACGCGTCCGCGAGCGCCGCACGGTTCCGAGCGGCCCGGTTCACGCGGACGCCACCGCTCCGTGCGCCTCCAAATTATTCTGACGACATGGACGGAGACGTGCGGGACAAAAAAGGATCTGAAGAGGAGGAGGACTGAGGACTTAGTTTAAAAGACACAAACAGCTTAAAGCTGCACTTCCACACTGGAAACACCAGATCTGTCTCAGGAACGTTCCATTGTAAACAGAGGAACAGAGGAACGTTCCATTGTAAACAGAGGAACGTTCCATTGTAAACAGAGGAACAGAGGAACGTTCCATTGTAAACAGAGGAACGTTCCATTGTAAACAGAGGAACGTTCCATTGTAAACAGAGGAACAGAGGAACGTTCCATTGTAAACAGAGGAAAGTTCCATTGTAAACAGAGGAATGTTCCATTGTAAACAGAGGAATGTTCCATTGTAAACAGAGGAACAGAGGAACGTTCCATTGTAAACAGAGGAACGTTCCATTGAAAACAGAGGAACGTTCCATTGAAAACAGAGGAATGTTCCATTGTAAACAGAGGAACGTTCCACTGTAAACAGAGGAACAGAGGAACGTTCCATTGAAAACAGAGGAACGTTCCATTGAAAACAGAGGAATGTTCCATTGTAAACAGAGGAACAGAGGAACATTCCATTGTAAACAGAGGAACGTTCCATTGTAAACAGAGGAACGTTCCATTGAAAACAGAGGAATGTTCCATTGTAAACAGAGGAACAGAGGAACATTCCATTGTAAACAGAGGAACGTTCCATTGTAAACAGAGGAACAGAGGAACGTTCCATTGAAAACAGAGGAACGTTCCATTGAAAACAGAGGAATGTTCCATTGTAAACAGAGGAACAGAGGAACATTCCATTGTAAACAGAGGAACGTTCCATTGTAAACAGAGGAACAGAGGAACGTTCCATTGAAAACAGAGGAATGTTCCATTGTAAACAGAGGAACAGAGGAATGTTCCATTGTAAACAGAGGAACGTTCCATTGTAAACAGAGGAACGTTCCATTGAAAACAGAGGAATGTTCCATTGTAAACAGAGGAACAGAGGAACGTTCCATTGTAAACAGAGGAACGTTCCATTGAAAACAGAGGAACGTTCCATTGAAAACAGAGGAATGTTCCATTGTAAACAGAGGAACGTTCCACTGTAAACAGAGGAACAGAGGAACGTTCCATTGAAAACAGAGGAACGTTCCATTGAAAACAGAGGAATGTTCCATTGTAAACAGAGGAACAGAGGAACGTTCCATTGTAAACAGAGGAACGTTCCATTGAAAACAGAGGAATGTTCCATTGTAAACAGAGGAACAGAGGAACGTTCCATTGTAAACAGAGGAACGTTCCATTGTAAACAGAGGAACAGAGGAACGTTCCATTGAAAACATAGGAACGTTCCATTGAAAACAGAGGAATGTTCCATTGTAAACAGAGGAACAGAGGAATGTTCCATTGTAAACAGAGGAACGTTCCATTGTAAACAGAGGAACGTTCCATTGAAAACAGAGGAATGTTCCATTGTAAACAGAGGAACGTTCCATTGTAAACAGAGGAACGTTCCATTGTAAACAGAGGAACGTTCCATTGAAAACAGAGGAACAGAGGAACGTTCCATTGAAAACAGAGGAACGTTCCATTGAAAACAGAGGAACGTTCCATTGTGAACAGAGGAACGTTCCATTGTAAACAGAGGAACGTTCCATTGAAAACAGAGGAACGTTCCATTGAAAACAGAGGAATGTTCCATTGTAAACAGAGGAACGTTCCATTGTAAACAGAGGAACAGAGGAACGTTCCATTGAAAACAGAGGAACGTTCCATTGAAAACAGAGGAATGTTCCATTGTAAACAGAGGAACAGAGGAACGTTCCATTGAAAACAGAGGAATGTTCCATTGTAAACAGAGGAACAGAGGAACGTTCCATTGTAAACAGAGGAACGTTCCATTGTAAACAGAGGAACAGAGGAACGTTCCATTGAAAACAGAGGAACAGAGGAACGTTCCATTGAAAACAGAGGAATGTTCCATTGTAAACAGAGGAACAGAGGAACGTTCCATTGTAAACAGAGGAACGTTCCATTGAAAACAGAGGAATGTTCCATTGTAAACAGAGGAACAGAGGAACGTTCCCTTGTAAACAGAGGAACGTTCCATTGTAAACAGAGGAACAGAGGAACGTTCCATTGAAAACAGAGGAACAGAGGAACGTTCCATTGAAAACAGAGGAACGTTCCATTGTGAACAGAGGAACGTTCCATTGAAAACAGAGGAACGTTCCATTGAAAACAGAGGAACGTTCCATTGTGAACAGAGGAACGTTCCATTGTAAACAGAGGAACGTTCCATTGAAAACAGAGGAACGTTCCATTGTAAACAGAGGAACAGAGGAACGTTCCATTGTAAACAGAGGAACGTTCCATTGTAAACAGAGGAACGTTCCATTGAAAACAGAGGAACGTTCCATTGAAAACGGAGGAACGTTCCATTGTGAACCGAGGAACGTTCCATTGAAAACAGAGGAACGTTCCATTGAAAACAGAGGAATGTTCCATTGTAAACAGAGGAACAGAGGAACGTTCCATTGTAAACAGAGGAACGTTCCATTGAAAACAGAGGAATGTTCCATTGTAAACAGAGGAACAGAGGAACGTTCCATTGTAAATAGAGGAACAGAGGAACGTTCCATTGAAAACAGAGGAACGTTCCATTGAAAACAGAGGAATGTTCCATTGTAAACAGAGGAACACAGGAACGTTCCATTGTAAACAGAGGAACGTTCCATTGTAAACAGAGGAACGTTCCATTGAAAACAGAGGAATGTTCCATTGTAAACAGAAGAACAGAGGAACGTTCCATTGTAAACAGAGGAACGTTCCATTGAAAACAGAGGAACGTTCCATTGTAAACAGAGGAACGTTCCATTGAAAACAGAGGAACAGAGGAACGTTCCATTGTAAACAGAGGAACGTTCCATTGTAAACAGAGGAACAGAGGAACGTTCCATTGTAAACAGAGGAACGTTCCATTGAAAACAGAGGAACGTTCCATTGAAAACAGAGGAACAGAGGAACGTTCCATTGTAAACAGAGGAACGTTCCATTGAAAACAGAGGAACGTTCCATTGTAAACAGAGGAACGTTCCATTGAAAACAGAGGAACAGAGGAACGTTCCATTGTAAACAGAGGAACGTTCCATTGAAAACAGAGGAACGTTCCATTGTAAACAGAGGAACGTTCCATTGTAAACAGAGGAACAGAGGAACGTTCCATTGTAAACAGAGGAACGTTCCATTGAAAACAGAGGAACGTTCCATTGTAAACAGAGGAACGTTCCATTGTAAACAGAGGAACGTTCCATTGAAAACAGAGGAACGTTCCATTGTAAACAGAGGAACGTTCCATTGTAAACAGAGGAACAGAGGAACGTTCCATTGTAAACAGAGGAACGTTCCATTGAAAACAGAGGAACGTTCCATTGTAAACAGAGGAACGTTCCATTGAAAACAGAGGAACAGAGGAACGTTCCATTGTAAACAGAGGAACGTTCCATTGTAAACAGAGGAACGTTCCATTGAGAACAGAGGAACGTTCCATTGTAAACAGAGGAACGTTCCATTGTAAACAGAGGAACGTTCCATTGAAAACAGAGGAATGTTCCATTGTAAACAGAGGAACAGAGGAACATTCCATTGTAAACAGAGGAACGTTCCATTGTAAACAGAGGAACAGAGGAACGTTCCATTGAAAACAGAGGAATGTTCCATTGTAAACAGAGGAACAGAGGAATGTTCCATTGTAAACAGAGGAACGTTCCATTGTAAACAGAGGAACGTTCCATTGAAAACAGAGGAATGTTCCATTGTAAACAGAGGAACAGAGGAACGTTCCATTGTAAACAGAGGAACGTTCCATTGAAAACAGAGGAACGTTCCATTGAAAACAGAGGAATGTTCCATTGTAAACAGAGGAACGTTCCACTGTAAACAGAGGAACAGAGGAACGTTCCATTGAAAACAGAGGAACGTTCCATTGAAAACAGAGGAATGTTCCATTGTAAACAGAGGAACAGAGGAACGTTCCATTGTAAACAGAGGAACGTTCCATTGAAAACAGAGGAATGTTCCATTGTAAACAGAGGAACAGAGGAACGTTCCATTGTAAACAGAGGAACGTTCCATTGTAAACAGAGGAACAGAGGAACGTTCCATTGAAAACATAGGAACGTTCCATTGAAAACAGAGGAATGTTCCATTGTAAACAGAGGAACAGAGGAATGTTCCATTGTAAACAGAGGAACGTTCCATTGTAAACAGAGGAACGTTCCATTGAAAACAGAGGAATGTTCCATTGTAAACAGAGGAACGTTCCATTGTAAACAGAGGAACGTTCCATTGTAAACAGAGGAACGTTCCATTGAAAACAGAGGAACAGAGGAACGTTCCATTGAAAACAGAGGAACGTTCCATTGAAAACAGAGGAACGTTCCATTGTGAACAGAGGAACGTTCCATTGTAAACAGAGGAACGTTCCATTGAAAACAGAGGAACGTTCCATTGAAAACAGAGGAATGTTCCATTGTAAACAGAGGAACGTTCCATTGTAAACAGAGGAACAGAGGAACGTTCCATTGAAAACAGAGGAACGTTCCATTGAAAACAGAGGAATGTTCCATTGTAAACAGAGGAACAGAGGAACGTTCCATTGAAAACAGAGGAATGTTCCATTGTAAACAGAGGAACAGAGGAACGTTCCATTGTAAACAGAGGAACGTTCCATTGTAAACAGAGGAACAGAGGAACGTTCCATTGAAAACAGAGGAACAGAGGAACGTTCCATTGAAAACAGAGGAATGTTCCATTGTAAACAGAGGAACAGAGGAACGTTCCATTGTAAACAGAGGAACGTTCCATTGAAAACAGAGGAATGTTCCATTGTAAACAGAGGAACAGAGGAACGTTCCCTTGTAAACAGAGGAACGTTCCATTGTAAACAGAGGAACAGAGGAACGTTCCATTGAAAACAGAGGAACAGAGGAACGTTCCATTGAAAACAGAGGAACGTTCCATTGTGAACAGAGGAACGTTCCATTGAAAACAGAGGAACGTTCCATTGAAAACAGAGGAACGTTCCATTGTGAACAGAGGAACGTTCCATTGTAAACAGAGGAACGTTCCATTGAAAACAGAGGAACGTTCCATTGTAAACAGAGGAACAGAGGAACGTTCCATTGTAAACAGAGGAACGTTCCATTGTAAACAGAGGAACGTTCCATTGAAAACAGAGGAACGTTCCATTGAAAACGGAGGAACGTTCCATTGTGAACCGAGGAACGTTCCATTGAAAACAGAGGAACGTTCCATTGAAAACAGAGGAATGTTCCATTGTAAACAGAGGAACAGAGGAACGTTCCATTGTAAACAGAGGAACGTTCCATTGAAAACAGAGGAATGTTCCATTGTAAACAGAGGAACAGAGGAACGTTCCATTGTAAATAGAGGAACAGAGGAACGTTCCATTGAAAACAGAGGAACGTTCCATTGAAAACAGAGGAATGTTCCATTGTAAACAGAGGAACACAGGAACGTTCCATTGTAAACAGAGGAACGTTCCATTGTAAACAGAGGAACGTTCCATTGAAAACAGAGGAATGTTCCATTGTAAACAGAAGAACAGAGGAACGTTCCATTGTAAACAGAGGAACGTTCCATTGAAAACAGAGGAACGTTCCATTGTAAACAGAGGAACGTTCCATTGAAAACAGAGGAACAGAGGAACGTTCCATTGTAAACAGAGGAACGTTCCATTGTAAACAGAGGAACAGAGGAACGTTCCATTGTAAACAGAGGAACGTTCCATTGAAAACAGAGGAACGTTCCATTGAAAACAGAGGAACAGAGGAACGTTCCATTGTAAACAGAGGAACGTTCCATTGAAAACAGAGGAACGTTCCATTGTAAACAGAGGAACGTTCCATTGAAAACAGAGGAACAGAGGAACGTTCCATTGTAAACAGAGGAACGTTCCATTGAAAACAGAGGAACGTTCCATTGTAAACAGAGGAACGTTCCATTGTAAACAGAGGAACAGAGGAACGTTCCATTGTAAACAGAGGAACGTTCCATTGAAAACAGAGGAACGTTCCATTGTAAACAGAGGAACGTTCCATTGTAAACAGAGGAACGTTCCATTGAAAACAGAGGAACGTTCCATTGTAAACAGAGGAACGTTCCATTGTAAACAGAGGAACAGAGGAACGTTCCATTGTAAACAGAGGAACGTTCCATTGAAAACAGAGGAACGTTCCATTGTAAACAGAGGAACGTTCCATTGAAAACAGAGGAACAGAGGAACGTTCCATTGTAAACAGAGGAACGTTCCATTGTAAACAGAGGAACGTTCCATTGAGAACAGAGGAACGTTCCATTGTAAACAGAGGAACGTTCCATTGTAAACAGAGGAACGTTCCATTGAAAACAGAGGAACGTTCCATTGAAAACAGAGGAACAGAGGAACGTTCCATTGTAAACAGAGGAACGTTCCGTTGTAAACAGAGGAACGTTCCATTGTAAACAGAGGAACGTTCCATTGAAAACAGAGGAACAGAGGAACGTTCCATTGTAAACAGAGGAACGTTCCATTGTAAACAGAGGAACGTTCCATTGAAAACAGAGGAACGTTCCATTGTAAACAGAGGAACGTTCCATTGTAAACAACGCTCCGCTCTCCACTGCAGGATCACCTGCTGGTGTCAAAGGGGACGTCCTAAATGTCCCTCCTATCTCCTTACCTATGGACTTAACCTCAACCCCTGGATGACATCACAGGGT
Source organism: Lipophrys pholis (assembly GCF_963383615.2). Lineage (NCBI taxonomy): Eukaryota > Metazoa > Chordata > Actinopteri > Blenniiformes > Blenniidae > Lipophrys > Lipophrys pholis. The sequence goes on from NW_028292121.1 coordinate 31,306, forward strand.
TAAGGAAAGGTGTTAGGAGGCTTCCTAAAGGAGTTAGGAAAGGTGTTAGGAGGCTTCCTAAAGGAGTTAGGAGGCTTCCTAAAGGAGTTAGGAGGCTTCCTAAAGGAGTTAGGAGGCTTCCTAAAGGAGTTAGTGAAAGGAGTTAGGAGGCTTCCTAAAGGAGTTAGGAGGCTTCCTAAAGGAGTTAGTGAAAGGAGTTAGGAGGCTTCCTAAAGGAGTTAGGAGGCTTCCTAAAGGAGTTAGTGAAAGGAGTTAGGAGGCTTCCTAAAGGAGTTAGTGAAAGGAGTTAGGAGGCTTCCTAAAGGAGTTAGTGATCAGCCTGATCATCAGGATGCACCCTCAGATGTCTCTTCAGAGACCAGGTGAGGTTCACTGGTTGTTAGATTAGATTAGATTAGATTAGATTAGATTAGATTAGATTAGATTAGATTAGATTAGATTAGATTAGCAGCCTCGTCAGTAACTAGCGGGGCTGGAGCTGACCAGCTGACGCCGTTAGCATGCACGACGGTGATGCAGACAATCAAATCAGGTAACTTGATTACGCAGCCTGTTGATTGGATAGAGGGGACACATCAGATTATTATTATTATTATTATTATTTATTTAAGTTAGTCTTTTACTTTATTGACCAATAGGGGCTAATCCAATTCTTCATTAAAATATATGTAAACTTCCAACACTAGTTTGGCCAATCAGAGGGCCCCTCAAGACATGAGGCCCCGAGGCTGCAGCCTACTGAGGCCGTTCTCCAGTACCTATACTACCTAAACTACCTATACTACCTATACTACCTATACTGTCTATACTGTCTATACAGTCTATACTGTCTGTACTGTCTGTATTGTCCATACTGTCTATACTACCTATACTACCTATACTACCTATACTACCTATACTGTCTATACTGTCTATACAGTCTATACTGTCTGTACTGTCTGTACTGTCTGTACTGTCCATACTGTCTATACTACCTATACTACCTATACTACCTATACTACCTATACTGTCTATACAGTCTATACTGTCTATACTGTCTGTACTGTCTGTACTGTCCATACTGTCTATACTACCTATACTACCTATACTACCTATACTGTCTATACTGTCTATACAGTCTATACTGTCTGTACTGTCCATACTGTCCATACTGTCTATACTACCTATACTACCTATACTACCTATACTGTCTATACAGTCTATACTGTCTGTACTGTCCATACTGTCCATACTGTCTATACTACCTATACTACCTATACTACCTATACTGTCTATACTGTCTATACAGTCTATACTGTCTGTACTGTCCATACTGTCTATACTACCTATACTACCTATACTACCTATACTGTCTATACTGTCTATACAGTCTATACTGTCTATACTACCTATACTACCTATACTGTCTATACTACCTATACTACTTATACTGTCTATACTGTCTATACTGTCTATACTGTCTATACAGTCTGTACTGTCCATACTGTATATACTACCTATACTACCTATACTACCTATACTGTCTATACTACCTATACTGTCTATACTGTCTATACAGTCTGTACTGTCCATACTGTCTATACTACCTATACTACCTATACTACCTATACTGTCTATACTACATATACTGTCTATACTGTCTATACTACCTATACTACCTATACTGTCTATACTACCTATACTACTTATACTGTCTATACAGTCTATACTGTCTGTACTGTCTGTACTGTCCATACTGTCTATACTACCTATACTACCTATACTACCTATACTGTCTATACTACCTATACTACCTATACTGTCTATACAGTCTATACTGTCTGTACTGTCCATACTGTCTATACTACCTATAATACCTATACTGTCTATACTGTCTATACTACCTACACTACCTATACTGTCTATACTACCTATACTACCTATACAGTCTATACTGTCTGTACTGTCCATACTGTCTATACTACCTATACTACCTATACTGTCTATACTGTCTATACAGTCTATACTGTCTGTACTGTCCATACTGTCTATACTACCTATACTACCTATACTGTCTATACAGTGTATACTGTCTGTACTGTCCATACTGTCTATACTACCTATACTACCTATACTACCTATACTGTCTATACTACCTATACTGTCTATACTGTCTATACAGTCTATACTGTCTGTACTGTCCATACTGTCTTTACTACCTATACTACCTATACTGTCTATACTACCTATACTACCTATACTACCTATACTGTCTATACTGTCTATACAGTCTATACTGTCTGTACTGTCCATACTGTCTATACTACCTATACTGTCTATACAGTCTATACTGTCTGTACTGTCCATACTGTCTATACTACCTATACTACCTATACTACCTATACTGTCTATACTGTCTATACTGTCCATACTGTCTATACTTGTGTTCTCGTGTACTCGTGAAACGTCATCAGTGGGAGACCAAGTACTGCTCCAATTCTTAGGCCGTTTCTCACCGAGTACACATGGAATACCCGGATGTATCCTCGCTCCGCCCACTTTAACGAGGATGCATCGACACTGACCTGTGCAGACTTGGGAAGACAATTTACCCAGAATGCATTTGGCAGGAGAAGCTGGAGGAGGAAACACAACGGTGAGTAAAACTCTGAAATATTAACCTCATCGTTTAACAGAGTGCAGTTTTAAGAGTATTTTAGGTGAGAATATAGTAGTTTAAAATGTTGTTATGAGGTTGATATTTCAAGATCACGTTTACTTAAACTTTTGTTCTGAGGTTTTCATGAGATCTAAATGTTCTAGTGTAAATCTAACAGTGTTCATGTACTTTGATATTTGCTGCTGAGGGGAAAGAGCCTGTTTAAAACTATTTAACTTGACTGAGAGGTGAAGGTTCTACTGGAGGTTCTACTGGAGGTTCTACTGTTTCTACTGGAGGTTCTACTGGTTCTTCTGTTTCTACTGTTTCTACTGGAGGTTCTACTTGTTCTTCTGGAGGTTCTACTGGTTCTACTTGATGTTCTACTTGATTTTCTTCTGTTGATTCTACTGGTTCTTCTGTTTCTACTGGAGGTTCTACTTGTTCTTCTGGAGGTTCTACTGGTTCTACTGGAGGTTCTACTGTTGATTCTACTGTTTCTACTGGAGGTTCTACTTGTTCTTCTGGAGGTTATACTGGAGGTTCTACTGGAGGTTCTACTGTTGATTCTACTGGTTCTACTGGAGGTTCTACTGGTTCTACTGGAGGTTCTACTGGAGGTTCTACTGGAGGTTCTACTGTTGATTCTACTGGTTCTACTGGAGGTTCTACTGAGGGTTCTATCGGAGGTTCTACTGGTTCTACTGGAGGTTCTACTGTTGATTATACTGCTTCTACTGGTTCTACTGGAGGTTCTACTGGAGGTTCTACTGGTTCTACTGGAGGTTCTTCTGGTTCTACTGGAGGTTCTACTGTTGATTCTACTGGAGGTTCTACTGGAGGTTCTACTGGAGGTTCTACTGTTGATTCTACTGTTTCTACTGGTTCTACTGGAGGTTCTACTGGTTCTACTGGAGGATGCTGTGGATTCAAACTAACACCATGCAGTATTGTAATCCAGGACTCCTGAGGAACCTGAAGCCTGGTCCAGTGGAGAAGAGGAACTCCTCCAGATGAGGAGTGAGGATTGTTCTTGATGTTTGAATTATTACATGTATATATTTTATTTATACTGAACTGGTAGTGTGTCATTCTTTTTGTTCTATGTTCTCCTCATAGACCTCATAATTGTTGAAATTCATCAGAGACAATTTCTTCTTTAAAGCAACATTACATTGTTTATCAAATAACACAGAACAATGTTCAGTTCTATGTTTTACAGTCATAAACAATCATTTACAGTCTGTTGATCTCTGTCTTTATCCATCGATCTACATATATCTACATGACTAGAGAACATGAGTAGAGAACATGAGTAGAGAACATGACTGGAGAACATGAGTAGAGAACATGAGTAGAGAACATGACTGGAGAACATGAGTAGAGAACATGAGTAGAGAACATGAGTAGAGAACATGACTGGAGAACATGAGTAGAGAACATGAGTAGAGAACATGACTGGAGAACATGAGTAGAGAACATGAGTAGAGAGCATGACTGGAGAACATGAGTAGAGAACATGACTGGAGAACATGAGTAGAGAACATGAGTAGAGAAGATGAGTAGAGAACATGACTGGAGAACATGAGTAGAGAACATGAGTAGAGAACATGAGTAGAGAACATGACTGGAGAACATGAGTAGAGAACATGAGTAGAGAACATGAGTAGAGAACATGAGTAGAGAACATGACTGGAGAACATGAGTAGAGAACATGAGTAGAGAACATGAGTAGAGAACATGACTGGAGAACATGAGTAGAGAACATGAGTAGAGAACATGACTGGAGAACATGAGTAGAGAACATGAGTAGAGAACATGACTGGAGAACATGAGTAGAGAACATGAGTAGAGAACATGACTGGAGAACATGAGTAGAGAACATGACTCCATGAGGAGAGCTTCCTGTCTAGATGTGGTTCTCCTCTCTGAGATCTGCAGGTCGTTCTTCAGGAGCAGGTAGCTGGACAGTGAGTCTTGCTCCCTCATCACTTCCTGCCAGGTCCCTCTGGTCGTCCTCAGTGTCACCTGGTCGTCTCCATCATCATCCCTGGACCTTCCTCCTCCTCCTCCTCCCTGGACCTTCCTCCTCCTCCTCCTCCTCCCTGGACCTTCCTCATCCTCCTCCTCCTACCTGGACCTTCCTCATCCTCCTCCCCTGGACCTTCCTCCTCCTCCTCCCTGGACCGTCCTCCTCCTACCTGGACCTTCCTCATCCTCCTCCCTGGACCTTCCTCATCCTCCTCCCCTGGACCTTCCTCCTCCTCCTCCCTGGACCTTCCTCATCCTCCTCCCCTGGACCTTCCTCCTCCTCCTCCCTGGACCTTCCTCATCCTCCTCCCTGGACCTTCCTCATCCTCCTCCCCTGGACCTTCCTCCTCCTCCTCCTCCTCCTCCTCCTCCTCCCTGGACCTTCCTCCTCCTCCTCCTCCTCCTCCTCCTCCCTGGACCTCCCTCTCCACCTCCATGATGTCACCACACACTCAGACAGCAACCAGAGGACGTCTCTCCCGTCTCTCAGAAAGACGGAGCAGCAGCAGGTTTGTCCTGGTTCTGTTGGGTTTCATCCTGCCTGTCAGTTAAAATTCACATGGAAACATTTGATATATTTTGATGTACTCATGAATCAGAATTCGTGTTCATGATTGTGATTATTGAGATAAAGCAGGTTGCAATTACAGTGATATAGTAACAACTGTGTACTGCAGGCATGGATATAGTACTTCCTCTGTCCCCCATCAGAAAGTACCTGGTGGATACAGTACTTCCTCTGTCCCCCATCAGAAAGTACCTGGTGGATACAGTACTTCCTCTGTCCCCCATCAGAAAGTACCTGGTGGATACAGTACTTCCTCTGTCCCCCATCAGAAAGTACCTGGTGGATACAGTACTTCCTCTGTCCCCCATCAGAAAGTACTTGGTGGATACAGTACTTCCTCTGTCCCCCATCAGAAAGTACCTGGTGGATACAGTACTTCCTCTGTCCCCCATCAGAAAGTACCTGGTGGATACAGTACTTCCTCTGTCCCCCATCAGAAAGTACTTGGTGGATACAGTACTTCCTCTGTCCCCCATCAGAAAGTACTTGGTGGATACAGTACTTCCTCTGTCCCCCATCAGAAAGTACTTGGTGGATACAGTACTTCTTCTGTCCCCCATCAGAAAGTACTTGGTGGATACAGTACTTCCTCTGTCCCCCATCAGAAAGTACCTGGTGGATACAGTACTTCCTCTGTCCCCCATCAGAAAGTACCTGGTGGATACAGTACTTCCTCTGTCCCCCATCAGAAAGTACCTGGTGGATACAGTACTTCCTCTGTCCCCCATCAGAAAGTACCTGGTGGATACAGTACTTCCTCTGTCCCCCATCAGAAAGTACTTGGTGGATACAGTACTTCTTCTGTCCCCCATCAGAAAGTACTTGGTGGATACAGTACTTCCTCTGTCCCCCATCAGAAAGTACCTGGTGGATACAGTACTTCCTCTGTCCCCCATCAGAAAGTACTTGGTGGATACAGTACTTCCTCTGTCCCCCATCAGAAAGTACTTGGTGGATACAGTACTTCCTCTGTCCCCCATCAGAAAGTACCTGGTGGATACAGTACTTCCTCTGTCCCCCATCAGAAAGTACCTGGTGGATACAGTACTTCCTCTGTCCCCCATCAGAAAGTACCTGGTGGATACAGTACTTCTTCTGTCCCCCATCAGAAAGTACTTGGTAGATACAGTACTTCCTCTGTCCCCCATCAGAAAGTACTTGGTGGATACAGTACTTCCTCTGTTCCCCATCAGAAAGTACTTGGTAGATACAGTACTTCCTCTGTCCCCCATCAGAAAGTACTTGGTGGATACAGTACTTCCTCCATCACCCAGCAGAAAGTACCCAGCTGGTACCAGTACTTGCTGGTACATGGAGGATCTGTGCAGGACAAGAGCATCCTACACAGATCCCCAGTTACCAATGTACACATCAATAAACCTCATATATTATAGAGTATTTTTTAACGACAGGTAGATGCAGAGAAGATTCTACCTTGCTGACATGTTTCAGCTTCATCTGTAGTCTTCCTCAGAGCCTCATCTGTAGTCTTCCTCAGAGCTTCATCTGTAGTCTTCCTCAGAGCTTCATCTGTAGTCTTCCTCAGAGCCTCATCTGTAGTCTTCCTCAGAGCTTCATCTGTAGTCTTCCTCAGAGCTTCATCTGTAGTCTTCCTCAGAGCTTCATCTGTAGTCTTCCTCAGAGCCTCATCTGTAGTCTTCCTCAGAGCTTCATCTGGTTGTGATGACATGTCGGTCTTTATCAGGTGACCGGCCAGATGAAGCTCTGAGGAAGACTACAGATTTCAGCAGTAACAGGCTGAAACCGGCAGTAACAGTCTGTAACCTGCATTAACAGGCGAAGACCTGCAGTAACAGGCTGAAACCTGCATTAACAGTCTGAAACCTGCAGTAACAGTCTGTAACCTGCATTAACAGGCGGCAACCTGCAGTAACAGGCTGAAACCTGCATTAACAGTCTGAAACCGGCAGTAACAGTCTGTAACCTGCATTAACAGGCGCAAACCTGCAGTAACAGGCTGAAACCTGCATTAACAGTCTGAAACCTGCAGTAACAGTCTGTAACCTGCATTAACAGGCGCAAACCTGCAGTAACAGGCTGAAACCTGCATTAACAGTCTGAAACCTGCAGTAACAGTCTGTAACCTGCATTAACAGGCGGCAACCTGCAGTAACAGGCTGAAACCTGCATTAACAGTCTGAAACCTGCAGTAACACTCTGAAACCTGCATTAACAGTCTGAAACCTGCAGTAACAGGCTGAAACCTGCATTAACAGTCTGAAACCTGCATTAACAGGCGCAAACCTGCAGTAACAGGCTGAAACCTGCATTAACAGTCTGAAACCTGCAGTAACAGTCTGTAACCTGCATTAACAGTCTGTAACCTGCAGTAACAGGCGGAAAACCTGCAGTAACAGTCTAAAACCTGCAGTAACAGGCGGAAAACCTGCAGTAACAGGCCAAACAGACCAGAATTCACACACACACACACACACACACACACACACACACACACACACACACACACACACACACACACACACACACACACACACACACACACACACACACGGTGGAGTGATGCTAGCCCAGTGTCTGGTATGGAGGTGACGTCACGTGGTGGGGCGGGGCTTGTGGTCCGGGGAGCAGCGACGCAGCGGGTCCGTCTGTCTTTCATTCATCACCGGGGAACGAGCCCGAGCATCCGCCGCCGCGCCGCCGCCATCACGCCTCCTGCACGGACACCGGCAGACATCATCCCCGGTAAGAGGCCCGCTGAGCGGATCTAACATCCCGGCCGTGCCGAGCCGAGCCGAACCGAGCCGAACCGAGCTGAGCCGAGCCGAGCTGCAGGCCCGCTGCCTGTATTCTCACCTATTGTTTGATTTGAACGGGATTATATAACGGTGACACGGTGTGACCTTGTGGGATTATTCATCCTTTCATCATGGAGAGAGAGAGAGAGTGATGGAGAGAGAGAGTGATGGAGATGGGGAGAGAGAGAGAGAGAGAGATGGGGAGAGAGAGTGATGGAGAGAGAGAGAGAGAGATGGGGAGAGAGAGTGATGGAGAGAGAGAGAGAGAGATGGGGAGAGAGAGTGATGGAGAGAGAGAGTGATGGAGATGGGGAGAGAGAGAGAGAGAGAGATGGGGAGAGAGAGAGATGGAGAGAGATGGGGAGAGAGAGTGATGGAGATGGGGGGAGAGAGAGAGAGAGAGATGGGGAGAGAGAGAGATGGAGAGAGAGAGTGATGGAGATGGGGAGAGAGAGTGATGGAGAGAGAGAGTGATGGAGATGGGGAGAGAGAGTGATGGAGAGAGAGAGTGATGGAGATGGGGAGAGAGAGAGAGATGGGGAGAGAGAGAGATGGAGAGAGAGAGTGATGAGATGGGGAGAGAGAGAGAGAGAGAGATGGGGAGAGAGAGTGATGGAGAGAGAGAGTGATGGGGAGAGAGAGAGAGAGTGAGAGAGAGAGATGGAGAGAGAGAGTGATGGA
>NW_028292119.1:0-47609 GCF_963383615.2 Lipophrys pholis
CCCAACCCCAACCCCAACCCCAACCCAACCCCAACCCCAACCCCCAACCCCAACCCAACCCCAACCCCAACCCCAACCCCAACCCCAACCCCAACCCCAACCCCAACCCCACCCCAACCCCAACCCCAACCCCAACCCCAACCCCAACCCACCAACCCCCAACCCCAACCCCTGCCTGCCTCTTGCATGATTAGAATTATAAACTAAACTAAGTTATGTATAGATAATCATTCTCCAGTCCAATCCAACGGATTCTACACACTTGTCAGCATCACAGCTTATGGACTGACTGGCCCTGAACCCTTCCTATTGGAAGGACTGCTCATAGACCCCTCTTAGTCACTCACTATTCCTCTCGATCCCTTCGATCTCTTCCCTTTGCTCAAAACTGAACTGCTATTCGATCTAATCATACTACTAGAAACTCAGCCCTTTGCTAAACATCTGCTATGGCTTGCTCTTATCCTTTTTAACACTACTAGTCAGCACCCTTTCAACCCCTACGATACAAGTTTGTACCGCATGGTCGACAGTCTTTCCCAAGTCTAATTCTGTTCTCAAAAGGGAGTGCACCCTAGCTGCAGTATGAGAAATCTCAGCTATATTGAAAGATGGGACTGTGACAGAGTCCTTCATACGCTGAGCCATCTCATAAGCCCTGGCAGGCATCTGAGCCATTATCCTGTCCATTGTTTCGATCTTGAGATCAACTTAGCTCAGACTCCCTGAATAGTATCTCTCAACTGCTATAACCATCCTTCGCACCAGCTCTCCAACTATTCTTGGAGTTCTGGCCTGAAGACTGTTGATGTGTGGTTGACTGCTTGGGTATTGTCTTTCAGTAGTATACTCCTATCACGCTACAAGCTGCGCTTAAAGTCTTGGATTTTAGCTCTAGCAGCAGTTCTTTCTCTGTTCTCTTCGGGCTTTCTTGAGCGGGGTCTGTCTCGAGTGGTCTGTACCATAGGACTAACATGGCTGGGAAGTAGCTGGACTTCAAACCCCTGCCCCGCCAAATTATCCGCGCACTTTTTGCAGAGGGCAATCCACTAATCATCAATGGAGACGCTAAAGGTAGCCTGGTCAGCACAGCGGTTGTGGCAGGAGGGGCCATTAGACTGAGTATTTTCCTTGTTTGAAAAGCACTCCTTCAGGATTTGTTTGGATTTCCAGAGGAATGAGCTGTCCCTTACTTCCACTCGACGCTTGGATTTGCTGCTGCCGGGATTTTGGGGCTGGGTTTCTGAGGTGAGGACACTGGTGAAAGAGTGATCATTACTGCGGGGAGTGTTGGACCTAGAGAACAGGACGGAGAACAGGAAGGGAACATCAGGAGTGCGGTGGATCAGAGGGGAGGCAGACCCCTGTCCCTAAGCAGGTGGGAGAAAGAGTCTTGCTTTTCAAACTCAAACTTCTTCATATTTTATCACGTTAGAATATATAATAAGCATGTTTAGCATGTTCCTGCCTTTGTTGGCCTGCTCGTCTCATATCACAGTGCTCTCCCCTAATAGCTTGAGGGAGCAACTGCCTCAGCTGTCCTTCAACCTCACTAAGATCGGCACCAAGCCTGCCTCCCACTCCATTGTCGGAATAATCCTCAACCCTAAGGGCTGACGGCTGTCAAGCTGTTAACAACCACACTGACACCACCAGGACTTAAATTCTTTTGATGTCTGAAAACGACAGCGACCTCTAGCTAAAACTCAGAATGCGCAGAACGCAAACGCCTATCTTGCCATCATCTACTCAGAGAAGTCTCTAGCCACTGTTAACAGGCAAGCCTCATCAAAATACCCGTGCCTGGCAGGTCAGCGAGAAAGAAGGCAAGACCATGGCCGACTACATCAAAATCAATCAGCTTAGGTCGATGCCAAAGTGAGTTACGACCCAGAGCGACGCAGCTCTGTGAGTGTGGATTTATGGATGGCAGTAGGTGATAGGACAAGCACTGTGCTTCTCCTTTAACTGGCAGATTTGATAAAGGAACTCGGCCCTGAGCTAATCTCCTTTTAACCCACTTGTGATGACAAGTAGATACAAAAACACACAGTAAAACGTGCAGGCTGTCTGTCATCAGGCAGATACTGTGCTCCCCAGGCAAGTAATGCTTTTCACGTGGACTATCCTGGCAAGGCGGTTGTCTGGTAGACCTACGCCAGATCGTTATATACGACCAGTACTCAATTTCACAGTATCTAAACTATCTCTTCTTCTTCACCTAAGAGTGTTTGGACAGCATTGGCAGGTTTAAATCCCAGTAGGAACTTGATAGTTTGTGCGGCAGGAGCATTGAGTTTGTCTGGAATTTAATCGGATGAGTTGTTGGGGCAAATGCAAGATAGCTTTGTTGGAAGTGAAGTCAATCTCGATGATAATTTGGAGCTGCTCTATGAAAGGGAGTCATGGCTGGAGAGTAAACTGGCTGGATTCCCTAGAGTACAGATCAATGGAAAGACGCTCAAATTGACTGATCTGATCGACAGCTCTCAAGAAGTGGCGATATAGATTTGCAAGAACTACGCGCCCGATTACAACAAGCCGTGCAAAAAAGTATCCTCCAAGTTCAGGGAGCAAAGCAACTCCCTCTTGATAGCTCTGTTTGTCTTCGGCGGACTGCTCCTAGCCCTAGGAATAAGCTGTTTGTTCATATACCGCAGAGTGCTGAAGCGGAGAATGCTTGACTAGCTCAGCTAATAAGTGCGCAGTCAATGAAAGAATACCAAAAGTTCAGCTAGATGACCACCCTCTAGAAAGAAGAAGACCAATGAATTTATGCTCATTTAGCTTTATTTATAAAACAAGTCAGGTCAAGTCTATCAACTCTGAATTCAACCCTTTTACTGAGCCTGGGACTCTTGCCAGCACTGGTGCAGCTTTGTGCTCTGCACACTGTGGTTCTTGGCTTTGTTGGAACTGCTCTTTCGGATCGGCATGATTGGTTGCGATTGGGACTACTCTTGGGAGTGCTGTAGCTGTTGGGCAATGCTAAGCTGCTCTTTTTTGAAATCAGCCGCTCTCCTAACTTCAGGTTTTATATCCGCATCCAGTAATTACGCCTGGTAAATATTAAACTAGGAGAAAGAACGGTGTTTGGGAATGCTGGTTTTGCTGTGCCCTTGAGGTCTGCGATCTTTGATGTCGTTGAGTCTTTTGAGTATTTTGAGGTTCTCCCTGTGAATCTCCTGCTTTTTACCTCGAGGCCTAGGGGGAGAAGGCACAGGTATTGCAGAATAGTGGTGAGGTCGCTGGCCCAGATGATTTTTTCAACCCTCTCTACATGCTTCTTGTAGTACAGGATTTCCTATCTGCGCTTAAAAGGCTTCATCCCTAAATAAAATACAAATTAATGCTGTAAAAGAGAGGCCAACAAAAAGATTTAGCTTGACAAAGATCGAAAGGCACTCGTCCTCTACATGCCTAGGGGACTTCTCTGGCAGCGTCAAGGACTACCACGCTCGGAGAGAAGGTAATCTCATCGAACTTGATCGCAGATCTTAAAAAAAATTGGGATTCAAAGGTTAAATGACTAGTGCCAACCCTGCCAATAAGTATGGGTATGTCTTCCATACGGTTCAACGAGTGGAAGATCACACTCTCCATTCTGCAAGGAGGAATTGAAGATGCGCAAGAAGGTCAAGCTGCGGGAGTAAGACGAGCCGATCGAAAAGCTGCTTGAAGCCCAAAATCGAAGATAGACTTTCGAGTTACAAAACCCCTTCCTGAAGACAATTGAATGTATGAGGTGAAAGTAAAGGAATCATTGACTGATTTTCCAGATGTTGATGGACTCAAGCAAGTTTGCCGGCCTACAGTTCCTGCTCAACTCGTTTGTTCAAGTTGGAGATCATACCCGTCCTAAATAAGTCGGCTAATTCACCAGGACACTAGATGTTGAGGATGTTGTCTTGTTCGAACTCGATCATCTTGAGTATGATGGAGTGAATGGCCTCTTCTCCGATGAAGAGGAACAGATCAAATATCTTGGAAGCCAAGATCTTAGGTGTTGTCGTGCATGAGGAGTGTGAGATAATGATGGGACATGCAGATGTTGAAGTCCAATCCGATTTCATAGATTTTTTTGTGCACCTTGGGGAAATTCTGACTATCTTTTGCTCGATGGTCTTCATCACAGACTGATATCTATACGAGCCAATGTTGAACATCTCTCGCCAGTTGTGCTGGTGCATTATGTAGACGATTATCCAGAACACTCGGGCTTAGAGTTATGGCTCGATTACTACTGATATTGAATCGTCGTTTGCTTTTATGTCCATCAGGAAGGAGACAGTTACCCACGATTGAGTTCAAGGCCTTGTGGTTAGCCAATTTCCTTGTCGTAGTTGGAGTAGGGCCCTTAAGATCCTTCTCAGTTGTTACCGGCCTGCCAAATTCTTGGAAGTATTGCTCTTTCCCTCCACAAGTCCTAACAGTATCGTTCCAAATAGCCTTCTCAAAGTGTGGATTTTACTGATTGGCTAAAGCTTAGTAAGTTTCAAGGTTGTGGTCCTCTTTATCCTAATTGATTGGAATCTTCGCCGAATATTAGCCAGACCTGCCTGCGAATATCGAATGGCATGGCTGTAAGTACTCCTGTTATTATTTGGGCTGGTCTGCAGATCCTTCGAAATGCCCCTTTTAAATACAACTGCGCCAGTCTTATTCAACCAGTGGATGTTGCTAGTTTTTCTTCTCGATGACTACAAAGTCCCCATACTAACAATCGATTTCGCACAGCTTTTAATCTTCAACAATTTCAACTAGATGGAAGGGGGTTCCTCCTTGCTGGGCACCTGTTTATGCTTGGGAGAAGGTAATCTCTCCTGCTAGGATCTTGAGAGCTGCCTCCAAAACTTTTGACATAATTATGATCAATAAACTAGCTTTTGTTTACGGGTATATACATTAAAGGTATAATGACAGCTTAGGTCTTCCTTCACTGCAGGTGAGGTATAGGCTAACCTCATGCAGGATAACACCTCCTCTAAAGGAAACTCTCCTGCATGGGGCACTTCTCTCTCAGTTTCCAATTGAGTAATCACCATCACGTCAATAGCACTCTTTTCTCTACTTAAATACTACCTGAGAGATACTGCCCCCAAGTTCAGCATTATGCTCTAGTGTCCTTCTGTAAGTAGCCTTTTCAAATAACCGTTGATAAATGCTTACTAAGGGATGAATTAGCATGGAAATTGATCCAAAAATGGTTAGAGGGAAGACTGTGAGATTGACGGGTTGTTTGACTATGGATCTGTTGATGTGAGGGTTTTTGAATATTGGGTTGGTTTGGATTTCAGATGCTGTCATCTTTTTAGATGCAATTAAGAGCTTCCTTTCCCATGCAGAAATGCCTAATTCATCCAGGCATCCTCTTTCTCCATCCGAATTATCCTACCAGTTGTAAGTTCTGCTTGGCAATACTTCCCTTATCTGACAGAACTTTTAAAAGTCAGCCTTGATTCGTGGAGTTTAAGGACTGTTAAAAGCAAGCAATTTAAACCCAGTGCTTGTCACCAACACGATTGAAAGATAGAGCACTCTGCTGGCAGGATCCACAATCCCTGCCTCACAGCCATAAATCTTTTCTATCAATCTGTGCATAAATTTTTTATTCGGATTCATTGGATGATGCAGCATTTATTTGGAAGATGAGTTCTTAGCAGAGGCAGGATATATCTGTAGGCAGGGGAGTACACTTATGTGTGCTGCCGATGTAGCAGGGTCTACGGAACGTCATAGTCTTAATCTTGCTTTGGATGATGGCCCGTACACTATCAACTCCATCTACCTTAATGCTGGACTTGCGGTTCTGAGCATCAAGGTTGATGGTTCCTCGTCTGGCTGATTACTAGATGATCTGCTTCTGTCTTATTTGATATAACCTTTATTGCTACTGTAATTTTAATCCTTTAGAGAGTTGATCTCTTTTACTCTGTGATCCAGTCTGGTTCTTGATTCAGTTCGACCATTTCGGCAGTCCAAATTCTGCTGCTCACCTTTGCTTTTTTATTTGGCTTAGCTTGTGCCTTTCGTCTTTCTTATTATTCGATTTAAGTTTGGCTTATGTCATTTTGAGCTTTCCTAAAAGTGTTTTTTCTCAGCCAGTTTTTTATCCTAATGGGCTCTTTTTTCCTCAGCTATTTGTCTTTCCAGCTCGAGTTCGTGCATTCTCTATTACTACTAGTCCTCTTTTATTCTTTCCTAGATCTTTCTCCTATCTTCCTAGAGAGCAATTGATTATTATTCTTGAATCTTTCTTTTCTGCAGTTTATTTATCTGTTCAGGGGACATGACAGGGTCTTAATTGTCCTCTACATTGCTTATTTGCCTCATAGCTACTTCTTCTCCTCTTTTTCTCTACCGGGTTTCTTCCTACTCTCTGAGTCTCTTTTATTAGATAATTCTTCTTTTCTTTTGCTGCTCGATCATTTTCTCCTGAGCATTCCTTTTCTCCTCCTAAATCCTCAATTCCCTTTTTACTTCTTCTATTCTCAACAATTAGAGCCTATGCTATTATGCTTTTCTGTTTTCTTCATCGCTATCTTTGCTTATTATTATTTAGCCATTCTTTATTACTACTCCATTCTCACCAATTCAGCGATTCTCGTCTATTCAGCAATATTCGCCTATCCATATTCAGCGTTTCTTTCCTACTCTGCAGTATTCGCCTATTCATATGCAGCGATTCTTTCCTACTCTGCAATATTCGCCTATCCATATTCAGCGATTCTTTCCTACTCTGCAATATTCGCCTATCCATATTCAGCGATTCTTTCCTATTCTGCAATCTTTGCCTATCTAACGATTCTTTCCTATTCAGCAATCTTTGCCTATCTAACGATTCTTTCCTATTCAGCAATCCTTGCCTATCTAACGATCCTTTCCTATTCTGCAATTTTTGCCTATTCTACTTTTCTTGCTTATTACCGTTCTTATTCCTCCTATGCCTGCCTTGCTAACTCAGCGATTCGCTCTTATTAAACCTGTCTTGCTTGCTAAATTATTACTCTTTCTTTACCTACCCTGCTATCCTTTATTACTATTCCACCCTTGCCAATTAAACTTCATCGTTCCTGGTCTACTAAGCAATTCTTAACTACTACTATTGTACCTTTTTTTATTCAATCCTTTACAACTAAGCCTTTTTTGCCTCTATTTATTACTATTCCAACTTTGCTATCCTCTGCTATTCCCTCTTTGCCTATTCAGCTATTTATTATTATTCCCTCTTTGCCTGTTCAGCCATTCTTTTATTAAGCCTTACTTACCTATTCAGTCACACTCTACTCTTCCAGTTTCTTGGCATTTCTCTTTTATTTTTTAGAGGCCTTTTTCCCTTTGACCCCCTCTTCGCTTCCTTCATTGTAATTTCTGCAGCAATGGTCATTTCAGCAGCTACTCTTTTTTCCTCTGCCATCTTTCTGTATTCCTAAGCCTGATCCTCTTACTCTTTCTACTCAGAAACAACTTCCTATTTGTGCTACTCCATTTTTGTTTATCTGATATTCCTAGCTGCTCTGCTTCCTAGGCTTTTCCTCAGCTCCTTATTATTCAAAAGGCGGATCCTACGCTTCCATTATAATTAATCACTCATCATGCCATAAAAAATGAACAATGAAAAAAAATGAAAAATTGCATGAATAATCAGTTATTGTTAATTAATGGGAATATGCTTGCCTTCATAATGCCAAAGACTACCTCATCCCTAACACAAAAAGTGCAGTCTTCACCAGTCACTGACAAAGAACTTTACCTCCTCAACTCATCTTTGATGATCTAAGTGCTCGCTCAGTAAGAAAACGCGCCATCGATCGGGAAGATCTTCATCTTTTCATGGGGGTCTATGGCCATTGGGCAGAATAAATCCACAGCATGTTCACTAAATACAATTAGCACTAGCTAGATTTTGAGGCCTTTGTCAGAGGAATGTAGCACTTAGCCTATTGCTCAAAGGATGACAAAATTTAGCAGCTGTTTACCTTCTACGATCTGAAGGGGAAAGGATCAATCGACTATGAATCCCTTTTGCAGATGATATTTTCTTACCTAAGGTGCAGATCAAAACGTTGGTGGATGATTAGAATTTCAAGGAGTTTGTTAAGAAGCATTAAGAGGACAGAAAAAAGAATTAGAAAGAGTTAGCCACCCATTAATAGCTTGGTGGGTAAGGATGTAAAACTCTCAACCAACCCATCAAAAAGCGCAAAATGTCCATCCGCTCTGATAAAGAGTGTGAAATTTGTAAGGGATAGGACAGCATTTTCCTAAAGAATGCATCAATCAGCTACCTGACCAAGATGTTCAGTAACTTTCTGCTACAAAACTATGGAGGGAAATAAGAAAAATAGATCTACCCCATTTCCGCATTCTAGCAAAATAGCATGGCAACATCCTCAACGAATATTTCAAAGAATTCAAATAAAAAATATGGAGATAGCGATGCCGGTTAAAATTGCCACTTTTTTAAGAATAAAAAATCACCTGCCAAAATTATACTTAAAGAATAATCTATTGATGTTTATACTGCTTCCCTCTAGGATTGCATTCTGCTCTCAGGAAAGGAGAAGAAACCTCCCTGCCTTTCAAAATCATCTGTCTTGGAGGATTGAACATCGTAAAGAAGGAGGAATGTAGTTCGCATTTAGCCATACTAATCGAATCTATCACCCTTACGATCTATAATTTCACCAGAGGATAAATCCACCATCCATTTTCTCACATAGTATAGCCTCGCTTCAGATCGACTCCGTTACATCTTCGGCTAAAAGATAGGGAGTGGTAACTACTCAATTGTGTACAAGTGCCATGACCGGCATGATCACAAGCAGCAATACGCTGCCAAAGTAATTTAAAAGTTCAGATTGTCACCTGACTAGAAAGAGCTCATCCAGAAAGAAGTGGAAGTCATGAGAGTTTTGAACCAGGAACATAATCCACGCTGTGGATATTTTCAATGGGATGAAACGAAATCCCTGTTAGTTCTTGAATTTATCGATAGTGGCGATCTGCTATCCTTCATCAAACGATAGCGAAAGTTGCCTTAACGCCAGGCTGCCTCCGTTATGGCTCAACTTTTTTAAGCACTTAAATATTTGCAGCAGGCTGGGATTATACATCGTGACTTGAAACCTGGAAAACATCATCATCAAGTTCGACAGAAATGGAGACATCTGCAGCATTAAGGGTTATTGATTTTGGGTTTGCTGTTTATGAATCAGATCTCTCCAAGTTACCAGCCAACCAGCGTACAGTCGGCACTTGCTAATTACATCGCCCCAGAGGTTCTATCCTAGGACATCTACAGTTGCAAGGCCGACATGTGGTCAGCAGGAGTTATCCTCTACTACATGATTTCTGGTGAGCTACCATTCGATGATCTTTACGATCAATAGATCTATAACCACATAAAAGAAGGTCGTTACAATTTGGAAGGAATTGCATGGTACTCGATTTCCAAAGAGTGTAAAAATCTAGTGAAGGCCATGCTGTAGACAGACCCCTCCAAGAGAATCTCAGCTTAAAGTGCAAGACGGCATTCCTGGTTTGGATAGCATATGAAGTGAATAACGTACATTTAAATATGAAAAAAAATAGGTCTGTCAGTCCACAGCCAATAATGATGATGATGATGGCTGATCGGCCAGGTGGTCGTTGGTTTAGGAACTGGGCTAGATAGTTTAGGATAACTTCATCCAAAATTTTGTTCAAAGAAAGGGACACTCTCCAACCGCTACTGAACGGTCAGATGGCAAATAAAACCAGCCTACCAATCGATAACCTCCTGGGTTGAAAGTGCATCTTTTACTTCCCCATTGCTAGATCCTTCGACTAAAGATCCCAAAGACAGATAGTTTAAGGCGGGCTCTACTCAACGGCCTTAAAAAGAAAAAAGCATCAGTAAAGATGAATTAGAGATTAATTTTGTTACTAAGGGAGGGTAACTTGAAAATGTCGATTCTAGTGAACAATGCTTCTGAACTGGTCGAAACCAGCGATCTTCAATTTAGCATGAAAGTTGTGCAGTTGAACAGGAGTATGGTGAAAAATTATGTCTATGAAAGCGTTATCGGCAAAGGTGGATTTTCTAAGGTAGTACTAGCTAGAAGCCTTTATGATGGTTGCTATTATGCAGTAAAAACTATCAGCAAGACCTTCCTCAATGCCAAAAACTATTACAACATTGTCTAGAATGAACTGCTCCTCCTTAAATCACTCAGCCACCCGAACCTGATCAAGTTCGAGTCTGCTTTTGAAACTGAAGAGTTCATCTGTCTGGTGATGGAGTACTGCCCCCGTGGCGATCTCTACACCACACTAAAAAACAAAGGAGAAATCGATTAAGAAACTGCTAGATTTATAATTTACAAAGTACTTGAAGCTCTTGCCTACCTACATGATAATGAAGTGATGTTTCGTGATCTCAAACCTTAAAACATCCTTCTGACAGCAACCGGCAACATTAAACTATGCGACTTCGGATTAAGCAAGTACTGTCCTCGAAATGCTGAGAGTTATACTTTTTGTGGAAGTCCTTGCTATCTTGCTCCTGAAATGGAAGAACGAGAAGGACATAATCACAGTCTAGATCTCTATTGTGTAGGACGTTTGATGTTTTAGCTGCTAACAGGGTGGTTGCCAAAAACAGGTGAAGCCTTGGATTACCCAGATTTCTTATCTGATGAGGCGGTTGATTTGATATCCAAGCTGCTTGAAAACAAAGGACAGAGGGCTCGCTACTTCAGTGATGTGAGAGCAGTATTGAAACATTAGTGGTTTGTAGATTGTCCAATAGATAGTCCTTTCAAGACTGAACCGTTCTAACCGGTTTTGGGGGCAGCATTAATTCTTTATTTAGCTCTTGAGCGGACAGATGCGAGAATAGCAAGAATCTCGATACCACCACCCTCCGCAGCACAATGATTCGACTACAAGCGGATTGTGCTACCGCAGTTAATAACTAAGCCAACCCTCCTGTCAAACAAGCGTTTCAACAGCTCGACACATCCTGACGAAAAGAATGCCACGGTGACTGTATGCTGACTTTATCTATGCAATGAGTTACAATTATTATAATTATGAATTTGGACAGATTGCTATAAAAGTTGAGGTCCCAGCTCAACTCTCGGGGAGTTAAGGGAATACGCTCGATGGGTAGGGCTTTTAGAATCATGCAGGGGCCAGGTGGGTCTGGAGCAAGGAAGGTTGATGCTGGGGAGTTTTTCTATGGACTTAAAGATTTCGGTTGCAACTTTACCAAGGATGAAGCCATGTCTCTTATGAAATATTTGGATAAAAACAGTGATGGCACCATCGACTATAACTAATTTCTAGTAGCTGTTAGGGGCAAACCTACCACCCGTCGTCAGCTAATCATCGATAAAGCCTATCTAAAGTTTGACAAAAACTGTGACGGCAGGATAACGGTCCATGATCTCAAAGGAGTTTACAATGCCTCATTGAACCCCAAGGTCCAGAGTGGAGAAGTATCTTAGGATGCGGTATTTATGGAATTTCTTACCTCATTTGGTGATGTGAACAAAGATGGGACTATAACAAAGCAAGAGTGGGATGACTATTACGCAGCAGTGAGTTCCAACATAGACAATGATGATCATTTCATCCTGCTGATGAAGATGGCCTGGAGGCTTGACTGAATCATCAAGAATAAATTTTATTGAGGTCAGCCTTTAAACCTTGAGGTCTGTCTCATTGGTGAGTTTGACCGATTAGTGCTGTTCATTATCGAGTTGTTAGTGATAACTGCCTTGCTCCTAATTTGTCCCTTTAAACAGAGCAGCTCTTTTTCATGATACAATTTCGCATCGTTTACAATGTTGAGATGACGCTTGATCATGCGCTGGGTCTCAATCTGCTCTTATTTCTCCATTTCATGCAAGCACGTGTCCACTCTCTTCTTCAAGGCTGTCATTTCACCTCTCTGTTTTGCTCTCAATTGTTCCAAAGCGTTATTGATCCTGTCGTTCCTCTGTATCTGATAGATTTCAAGTTCCTGCTTCAAGAGCATATTGATTTGGGTTTGTACCTTATGTGCCTAGACAAAACTGGTGAGGGAAAAACTTCTTTTGCTTGGCGAGCTGCTCCTCTATCTTTCTTAGGTTGAGGACCTAGGTCGATTATTTGTTTTTCTTGGGAAGAGTAGAGTTGAGACGGTTCCTTAAGTTCTCTAAATTAGCATGGTGATTCTCCTTTAGCTTATTTTCACTTTATTAGGACTCCTTTCTGTAATCGTTCACCTTTTTGTCCCAATCCTCACCTAGAATACGAAGCTACTAGTCATGTGACCTGTATAAACTCTCCAAGTCTCTACGCTGAGCAGTCTTGGTTTGTTCAGTCCTTGTCCTGAGTAGATCAGCCTTGAGTTCCTAAATTTTCAAGCGATCATGTTCAGCCTAAACATAATTGCCTTAAGCAGTATGTTTTTCTGGTAAGTAACAGTACCCTGTGCATCAAGAATTACCTTAACCATGTCGATAAGGGCTTCAGGATTCTACATGACACAACGGTTTTATTAGGATATGTTAATTGATATGAGCTGTAAAGCATTAATAACAACACAACACAATAAAAAATAATGTTCACCAGGAAAAAGGTTTAACTTGAATTTATAAGGATCATCTTTTCTTTAGACGGATGTTTGATAACATTGGAGGGTGCATGGATGCCCTTTGTTGCTGTTGTTGTTGCTGTTGTTGTTGCTGCTGTTGTTGCTGTTGCTGCTGTTGCTGTTGCTGTTGCTGTTGTTGCTGCTGGCGTTAATCAGTTTCAGTCGAATCAGTGCTTGAGTAATATTGTTTGGTTGACTTTCGAATTGTACGGTCATAGAAATATCCATCAAAAAGCCTTTGTACTTCTGGGTTCCTAAGCATTAATGCACTTTATTAAGGGTTTTATATGATTGAATCCTAGCTGATCTGATCCTTGTAGTCCTAGTAGTTCTGCTCTATAGGGATCGGGGTGTATGGAGCTTCGATTTCTCTACGCAGTAACCGACCCCAATTAATGTCCTTGAACCATGCATGGTCTTTAACTTCGTCAATTCCGTTATAACCTAACCTTTTGGTCGGATTCCTCAAAAGCATGCGATTGATAAAATCTTGAGCCTCATGAGACCATCCCCTTGGAAGTTCTTCGTTTCTGATTTGTACCTGTTTTGAAAGGATATGCTCTCTAATCTCTTTGCGAGAACGGCCTACATAAGGCCTACGACCAAGCATCAGCTCGTAGGTCATCACCCCAATGGCGAAGAAATCTGATTCAAAGGAGTGATTTTCCCTGCATATGACCTCAGGAGCCATGTAGCCTGGTGTCCCAGAAGTGTCAGCAGCATTGTCTGGACGATACTCCCTTGAAATTCCCAGATCTGTGAGGCGTAGATATCCACGCTCATCCAGGACAAGGTTTTCAGGTTTGATGTCACGATGGATGATGTTATTGACGTGCAAGTATTATAGCACTATTAACAAACAGGCTACAAAGAACTTGCTTTGATTTTAACGAAACCGTCTCATTCTACCGATGTGATATCTTAGATCCCCACCGTTGACGTAGTCCATGCCTAGGAAGAGAGTCTATCTTTCCTGGAAAGCGTAGATAATGTTAATAAGGAAGGGGTGGTAGAGTTTACCGATCAGCTGCCGTTAATTCATGACAGATTTAACACTCTTCTTGTCAATTATTTTAGATTTTAGCATCTCCTTCATAGCCATAATCTTACCTGTCTTCTTTTGCATTACTTTCCAGACCTTGCCAAACCCTCCCTTCCCCACGACAAACTGGAAAACGAAACTGCCCTTGTAAATCTCTTGGTCAACTTTTCTAGCCTCTTGTCTAGTTACTGCGTCTCTTTCAAAAGACTATCGACGGGATCTACTTGCCAGGTTTTTAGTCTGGCTACCAAGGAAAAGATCTGCTTCATGCTATCGCCTGGCCGTGATGCTGCTTCCCTGCTGTGAGATTGAGGGCTTGTCTCGGTGTTATCGGGCACTTCCACTGAGTACAAAATTTTGTAAGGATGGTTATAAGGCATAGTGTGAGCCAGCTTTGGAACGTTTTTAACAGACAATACGATGATCCTTAGAGTCAAGTTCTTTAGCGAGTTGGAGTTTAAGAATGAAATCTGAAGGCTTGGATTTACGAGTGTCATCCTTGCGAGAGGAATCCTTTCCCAGGACATCAGGGTTACTAAACTTCCCCTCTCTAAGCCTCCTTAGACCTTGGTAATTTGACATATAATAAAGAGGGCAATAAAAAGGCAACCCTTCAATAACGCCTATGAAAGTAATCGTTGCTGTGCTATTCTAAATATTCTTTCTTACTAAACTCATGCAAACCATATTTCCCAAATATACCTAAAACTGTCAGGTGTAAATCACTAGGAAGACTAGGACTAGAACAATGGCGAATAGAATCCCGATGGTGCAGAGTTGAGAGGGGTCGTTAGTCTTCAGCAGCTATCCTAACTTCTTCTGCACGAAGTTCATTTTCTGAGCAGTGCTATCCATCTCCTCGTCAAGGGTGTGAATCTGCACTTGCTGCTTGTCAAGTTCCTTAGAGATGCCGTGAACATGTCCCTTAATGCGGTCACCCACCTCAATGATTTAATCCAGATGCTGGTCCTGCTCATCAATGAGTTCTTCCTTATAGTTCATGGATCAGTATAAATAATGAGGTGAAAGCTAATATTTTTCATCTTCCTAGCAGTGTTGTTGCATGTGCGTGTATGAAGTAGTATAAACTCATTTACTGTTCTTTAAAAATGCTAGACTCTTCAATTCTAGCTTACTCACCCTTGCTAGTACATCACTATAGCTTACAGTGTTAGTAGAGGCATCTTGCTTCTCGATCTACTAGGGCTGCTCGCTGGCCTCCTAGTTTGGAAATAGACAGTATCGAGCTGCGTATGAATGAGCTGTGGACTGTATTGAGTTTCTTCCTTTTTTGTTCATTTTTGAAATTAGAAATTTGAAATGGCCAGAGAATGTCCTAACTGTAGGTCAAAGGAATACTCTTTTCAGGAAGAAATAACACTCAGCATGATTTATACTGAACTTAAAGAATTAAGGAGGCTTATCATGCCCCTCTCCAAAAGCATTCATCCCCTCCCCAATAAACTCAGCAACCAACTTTAATCCCATCCTCAATTCGAAGCACCTAAGCCACGACAATTCCCATCCACTTAGCGCATGAGAGCAGCATTCATCACCAAGGACCAAAAAGAAAACTCATCATTTGTCCGGAAGAGATTATACTCAGAGTAGCAAAGCAAGCACCATTACTCGAATGCTTAAGCTTCTAGAAGGCAAGCTTACAGTAACAGCAAATAGATTGCATAGCCAGGGGAGCTGACAATAGCGGATCGAAAGAGATTGTTATAAGAGAGTTTAGAATAGAAGATTAGATGGGAGGCAGTTAAGAGGATTAGATCAAACCCTTTTTAGATGATTAAATTGTGATTGCATAATCATATGTAAAATACCTACAATGCAGCTCCCCAATCGATAGCCGATTAATGGCTAGCCAGACTGGAAAGAGAGCATGAGGCATGCCTCGCATGTGATCAACTAGAACAACCATAATTACCTGAACATCCAGCATAAGATAAATCATCAGATAGCAGCAGCATGGATAGACAAGGCTATGAGATGATTTCCGATGGTGAAGAATAAGAAGAAGGGGTGATTGAGATAGTAGACGTAGACGTAGAGATATAAAGCACAGAGGAAAAATTAAAATAAGAAGCACAGATGAAGTTTTAGTCTGAGGAAAAACCAATAGACAGTGAGAAGATTAAAAAATTGATGGAAGGCTTTGTTATTGAGGAGCCTGCTTGGATATAAAACAAAGAGGAATGTGCAAAAAGGTTGCAGATGCTTTTCAGAAGCAAATGAACTTATCATCCAGCAATTTGATAATCACCTTTTCCGGTCTCGGTGTTTGCCAGAATGTCCTCGTTCCTCAGGCAAAGGGTCCTTCCTAATTTTGAAGCCATAAATTTTGGGCACATAATTTTCAGTGGCTCGGATAGGCCCCTATATCTTTGAAGTACTGGAGCAGGATATGAGGGAAGGATTTACCAAAATATGCTCCATCCATCTCTTGGCATTTCTTCTTAGGGTAGTATAGCTACTCACATTTGGGACAGTATACCTTCACTCTAGCAGTCTTGAGCTATTCACTTGTCCCGATCGGCAGGACGTGCTGTTTCTCGCAATATACCTTTGGACAATTGCCGAATTTGCCTTGCAGGTATTTTTCTCGCATGAGGTGCAAGCCCTTGGAAGTGAGAATGAATCTAGAATGTACTAGACCGTAGAGGTCAGTCGCCTCTGATAAACTTGCAAAAATTGTTAATCCTCAAGCTCCTCATCTTCAGGAGCCCAACCCCAACCCCAACCCCAACCCCAACCCCAACCCCAACCCCAACCCCAACCCAACCCCAACCCCAACCCCAACCCCAACCCCAACCCCAACCCCAACCCCAACCCCAACCCCAACCCCAACCCAACCCCAACCCCAACCCCAACCCCAACCCCAACCCCAACCCCAACCCCAACCCTCCAACCACCTGACATATCCTCACTGTACTAAGAGTCCTCACTCATGATATAATCAAATGTCTTCAATCTCCGCCATTCTAACTTTATCAACTTGATTTCATTAATTACTGATTCACCCACTGTCCTCGAAGTTAATATTAATAGTAATCAGATGAGCAGTCGGGTTGTAGCCAATAAGAGTATCGGAAAGGAAAGGATTGCACATGGACATGGGAAGAGACTGGGATGCACTGTGGGCAACTGGCAATGCAAGGCCTGTAAATGGCCAGTCCTCCTCAAAAAGAGGAATGTCCAAGGTGTGGAGAACCTCGTCCTAAACGTTTGCCTAAGAAAAAATGAAATGAATTAACATTCTTTCATAATTCTTTACACCTTAAGTAAGAACTATCTCAAGGATCATTTCAATCAGTGCAGCTAACAAGACTGATAAGTTAATCAATTCAGCCCATTAATTTATCGCAGAGGTGGTTTCTTGCCCACCCGCAGACATACAGGCAGAGTATCTACATACGGCACTCCCTCCTTGCACTTTATTATCGCCGTGTATTTCTATGGCTTTAGCAGTAGACATGGTGCTACCTCCTTCTTCATTAAAAATGCTTTATCGCTTTTTTCAGCCTTATTTGACTGTTGGTTGTTACCCCCATGACTGTTGTGCCCATCTCTCCCATTCAACGCTGACCGGTTGCGCTGCACGCCGTGCGGTCGACTGTTCTAACGAGGCACTTCTACTTACACAGGATCGGATATTTGATGACGAAGCAATGCTGGCGGTTAGACTGGCTAAGTCTCGGGAGGTGAGGGAACCCTGCAATCGTGAGTAGGAAAATTGCGAAGAGTGAAAATCCCCTGACATGTAAAGCATTGCTTAGTCCTAGCTGAACAGACATCTTGATGATTCGAAAAACCTGAAAACGGGATTTCTAGCTCGCAATACTAGCAGTAAGTAGGACGTTGGGTACAGACAGTCTGATGTGCCTCCAGTCCAGAAGAAGGCATTTTGAGTGAGCAGGAAGGGCAGGCTATTTCTGTATGGAATTGTTCCTGATGAGTGAGTGACAATATGAGTTGGCATTTCAGCAATATCGACGAATTCATGGCACTATTTACACTTCCTGATATTCCTGATGCAGTATGCTTAGTGGAGGTGGACTCTTTCCTAAGGAAACTACTTCCCGCAGTTAGAGCATGAATTCATAATTAGCAGTTAACTTTAATCAATGATTTAGAATAGATATTTGTTTACTATGGCTCGTATGATCAGTTAAATATGCATTTCACTTAGCAATTATTAATTGATTAATGCCATGTTAGAGGCCATCTAATGTTCAAACAAGATCTTCAATATTAATGTCTAAAAGTTTGAAGAGGCATGACTACGGTCTCTAGGAATTCATCATGGAAATGCTCATCAACCTCCAGTACTCCAGCACTTCTCGCAAGTTCCTGCGTCCAGTCGATGTCCTTGAGGCCCCTGGATACTATGACCGCATAAAGTATCCAATGACCTGGGCAAAATAATATAGAGGTTTAAGGATAAGTACTACTCCAACCTTCAAGCAGTAAAGAGTGACCTAGACCTGATTATAAGCAATTGCGAGACATATAATGTGGACCAAGCCTGCCCATCCGCAAAAAAGGATAGAAATTCGCAAAGGAAATCGGGTACTAGATGTAAAGGTGATTTAGGGATGCAGAGAAAAGGGAATTGACCCGGATGGCGCACTTGAGATTGATGAGCAAAGGCTATAAAACTACCAGCTCATTGAGTAGAAAAAGACAAAAAAAAGAATCAACATTGACATTGGGGAGATAATGCCCAAGAGGATTATAAAAGAACCTGTCAAGGAATAAATGCAGGTCTAACCGTTAGTTCGGCCTTAGTCTATGCACTTCCAAGTCAATATGGAAGAAGTCCGGACTGCTTTCCAGGCCACTGCCTAGCGCAAATTAAAGAAATATTAAAAACTCATTTCAAAAAACTGTCCTAGTTGCTTTTCATTCTCAAGAATTCCTCAACAAAAATTAAAAGCTTTAAGTTCCAAGGCACCTAATCAACATGGTATAAGAGGGTTAGCTCCTCTCTGTCATCAATATCAGGAAGTCGCAACTGTTCATTAAGCAATTAGCTTACTGGGTGAGAAAGTTTCATAGTTAACTTCGAACTGCATAAAAATTTTAGGTTGTCAGAACCTGCCATATACAGCTGAGGTGCATCAAGCAGATCATGACCTATCGTGATTCAAAGACATTATCGGCGGTACTGCCAACACCGCTCACATTCCCTAGACGGCAAAGAATAGCAAGTTCAGCCTTAGGTGCATGAACAGTTCAATTACGACTCAAAGATGAAAGAATTCAGAAGGATGCTGGAGCGGATGAAAAATATCTGCCAAAAATTAAGTCTTATCCATCCAACTTTGACGACATGAGGATAACTGATCCCTCCAGCTATAACAAGAAGAAAAAACCGTCCATTCACTCACTAGCTCCAACCAAATTCTAGATAAAGGTACCGAATGCCTATGAGGAACAGCTTGTGGAGGATCGGCTTTGGCAGAGAAGTTTAAGGAAATAAACGTGAAAAAGTTGGGTTGACTTGTCTAAGTGGTGACAGGATTATAGCAAGTAAAGGTATCTCCCTTCACTTTAAAGATAGTGTGATATAGCATGAATAGATCACAGCTAGATGAATTCGTGGATAATTTGTTCCAGTATTTGATGTGTTTCAAGTAAAGTGGTGATGTCCTGATTTGTCTTTATGAAGTATCAAATATTGAGTGAGTCTCGATTTCGCTTCTTCAAGGTGTAGTATTTTTTATTTGACAAATTATATCTATCCACCCAGTTTCGGTATAGTTTTTTTATCTGTTTCTTAATGTTTCTAGTTTCTTGTAGTTAATGAATTGTTTTTGCTAAAGTCTCTTTAGGGTTATTGGCTTATCGGTTAGATTCTGGACTGTTCAACATCTTGCTAGAGATATTATTTCTTCAAGAATGAACGATCGAACATTAAAGGCTCTTTTTATCCTCCTATACTTCCTTTTATCTAGGTTTGAGCTTCTTATTGTTCTTTACTATTTCTACTTTGTCGGCTTATATAGACTCTGCGTTTTTAATAACCTTCCTGACATCAATTGTTTTTGCATTTGGTTTACTCTTACTAGATAGTCCTCATTCTAAAGCTAAAAGCAAACCTCACCTGCAGCCTCTACAAAAGCAGCAGCACAAATGTCTTAAAGACCTATTAGGTTATTTATTTGCTCCTTTGGAGTATTCCTACAATAACCAGAAATCAATCATTGCAAAGGCATTTTCCAGCCGAACTAGCGAACGAACAGACAACGCAACCATTTCAATATGACAATTTCCGCATTTATTTCACACATGGCGATGCCGCGACCTAGTTTAGGATCAACTCGAGTGATCTTTTTAATGATATTTGAAATGATCTCAGGATATCCTTGGGCCTATCTTTGAATAGCTAATACAGGGGCTACAGTATTCTCTGGTAGATAAGAAGACTGTCCTTCAGTCTGTTTGTAGGGTCTCTAAGGAAATGAGCCAGGCGATTCTTTTCAGTGTAATCAGCTCGCTCTTTGATATCATTGTGATGGCAGATCAGCACTATCGCTGCCAGGTCATTCATGCCTTGGTGGTAGATGAGATCATGTGATTGACAGTAGCACCTTAGCATGTCAAAAAGTTATTATTTCCGACTCTGCTATTTAAAGAAAACTGAACCAGGAAATGTCCTATCTACGTCCTTCATAATGGCTTGCTCATTTCTCTGTCTGATAGTTAAACTAGGCTCTTCGACTGCGAGTAGGTGTAGAGGGCCCAATGGACTTTTGTCTTTTCTTGATTGTTTTGGTTAACTCTTTTCTTTATCTTTATTAAGCTATCTTTCAATTTCACTGCGCAGTTCCTCTACCTTGTCGATTTTGACTTCCTTGGTATCCTCTATGTCCAACAGTCCTAGCCAGATTTGCCAAGTGTTGAAACGTATTCCTGTTTGACCTAGTTCTCCCAGACAGACCAGATTATTGACTGTGTAGAAGCTATCCGCAGAACGTTGGATTGCCTGATCAAACAATTTTTCATCCATTAATTATCTATGAAGTTAAGGCAAGAAAGCACAGCCTGCAAAAAATACAATTTCGGCTTTTATATGAACCACTATAAGCCAGAAGGACTAGATATGACTCTAGGAGAGCTGCAAGAAATGCAAGGGGATTATGACTGGCTTTAGACCAAGCACAACTATATCCAGTGGATGTTTCCAAATCACCATCAATCCTACTTCAATAAAAACAGCCATCGACTCTCAACCGATTAAGCTCTCCTCTTCCGCTCATCAGCCAAGATAGGCAGGCGCCTCATTCTCTCTCTCAAAGTGTTTTTAGATTTTCTGGGAGTTAGTGCATCATAAGCAGGAGTATTCACAATCGAAGATGCAGAGAGATTCAAAAAGGTCTATGAATCAATTCATAATCATCTGAGGTTCATAAGGATAGCATCATGTCTGTCTGTCGCAGGTTCAGGTGGCTCGGAAGGGCTTTTTCTGGTTCCTGGTGAAGATTGTTGAGGAAGGGAAACTTGTCATGTACGGCAGTGAGTTTAATATGCTCAAGAAACTTGCAGACGAAGATGACCAGATAGCAGCCGGGTGCTGCTACTGTTCAGAACAAACTTTAAAGCAGGAAAATGCGCTGTCTCGGAAATAAACTTTAGAGATTCTGTGCTAAGAGACAAGAAACAAATAAGCAAATGAATGAACATAAAATTCATGTTTTTTTTGGGGTGACAGTACCAAAGAGTGTTTATGTAGTTATTGTGGGAACAGTTATGGTAAGTTTAATCCCACACCTACATCACCTACTCCTCTAACATTTTCTAGTGCCTTCCCCGATTCTCCGATTCTTTGCCCTGCAGGCCACCCTACTGTAATCATGTGGAGGAAATGCAGTTACCCCATCTCACGTCTGCCACTTCAGCATAGCGCTTATTCGTGCTATTTGACAATGGTCCCCAGACATCCTTCGCAGGAGTGCCAATAGTGTAATTATACTGAGGGAGTTCATAGCGTGACAGGGATGACATGAGGGATTTATAGTGGCAAAGGTATTCCCTGCCAACAATATCAAAATCAAAACATTAATAAGCTGATGGAGAGTTAAAGTTGGATACATTGAGAAAGACCATTGAATAAGTAACTGCCAAGGTAAACCATGAGGCTTAGAAATCAATCATAGTGCTAGGTAAGACCGGAGTAGGAAAATCAGTCTCACCAGCTTGCTAGCTGGCAGAAAGGTACTTGTGCAAAAGGGGGAATTGGGCCGCCCTACTTTACATTGCACTGAGGGAGGAATTGGTAGTAATATAGTGTCAAACACTTCAATACCAGTCTTCCAAAAGGTCGGCTAGCCTACTTTCTGGGACATGCCTGGTTTTTAAGACAATAGGGGATGCAGTCAATAGATTTTGAACAGTTACTGCATTCAAAAAGTGTTTTAGCAGTCCTAAAACATGTCCATCATGATTGTCATGGAATAGTCTGACTTGGATTCCCGAGGAGTGAACATTTTGAATATCATCGGACATCTGTAATAGATGTTTAATTAGAGCCTTTAAAAGCTGTGTCACTGCACGACTCTGGTGATAAACAAGGTGATGTATGCTGAGCCCAAGTAAGTCCGAGATTATTTTAATAAGATGTAAAATGAAAGGCAGGCCAGTATCTTATTAAGTGCTTCTGAAAAGACTTTTTTCAGAATACTGCGCAGTTGTAATATTGCCCTAATCAATCGTCCTTCTAAGGATATGATTGGCTAAGGAATTTAGTGTGGACAGTTAAACTTAAACAATATTGAAGTAAAAAGCTCAATTCATAAAGTCGTTTAATATTGGACTGCCTTTCTCAATAAAGCCAAGTAAGCCATATACCGATAGTGCTAGAAAACGTAAAAAAAAATGTGCCGGATTTTCGAGCGAGTGAATGAGTAGCTGGAAAAGCATCTGCTCGAATTAATCAAACAACCTTACAAACTAGTTGAGACAAAAAATGAAGTACGAAAATTGAACATTAGGGCTTGTAGTATTGTGGATGGTTTTGAAAGATGTTCGTCAAGAGAGGATTATGTGGAGACGTTTAAAATGATCAAGAGCATGAATTTTGAAGGCATTCCTGACAAATTTTAACGCTTTTTTGGATAGATTGGCTTTAATTGGATAACTACTTAAAATAAATACTCTCAAGACCTAGAGCTGGTGGGAAAATTAAAAATTTTAAATTTGGCTTCGTTAGCTCGCAGCTAATCCTTCAGGCATGTAAGAAGAAGAAGGTGTCATCTACATATCCAGTCCCATTTTGGAAAGCAGCTAAATCAACCAAAAAATACGCAGTCTGTAAACTCTATAAAAAATATACTCTAAAGTTGTGTCTTTGCTAATACCTTGATCCTTAACTAAAATATCAAACTTCTCGGAAGATAGCTTTCAATGCTGGCCTTAGATTGGCATGTTGGGGAAGCAGTCAATATCTAGCTTAAAGGTTAGTATGCTCAACCTCATGCTTTGCGCGCTGCTGACATGGATTGTGATGGGGCTCCAGCTTTTGTGGAGAAAATGGTGGCAGTTTTATGGTGAGTGCTTTAACAAGGCCTTTAATATGCATAATATCACGATTGATGTCTGTGGAGGGGAAGGAGGTTAGGGTCAGGATGGAGGAAATGGTTCTAAAGGAGAAAATGGTATAGATGGCAAAAAATAATAAATCATAAATAGAGAGAGTTAGGCATCACATAAGTAGTAGCTACAAAATCAGTGATAGATAAACTGTTGGTTAAGTTTTTAAGTAGGTAGGAAAAATGTTAATCACTTTTAATGGGCAGTTGCTCATCACCTATGTCAGTAAGGGAACTGATGGGATGAGAGGGAATAATTCAGGGAAAGGAGGTATTGGCGGAGATGGTGGTAAGGAGGATAAGTTTATGGTTTAGGAAGGAATTAGAAATTAGATTAAGGTTCTGAAACATTAGGGCGCTAGAGGTAGACGTGGGTATCCTGGAACACCGAGGAGGTCGACATGGTGCTAATTATGAAGGAAAGTATATAGATGAAAGGGTATTTCTGCCATTAGGACTTCTTAATATAAACTCAAACCAAATTAGGCTCTTAGACTCTCCTATCAGGATTGGGAACCATTGAATCATGTATGACAGTGCTATTACTGCACTGCTGACAACTTCAAAATCTATTGCGAGTGTATCTGGATTTGGAATTGGTATTGCAGTGCAGTTATTAGCTAGCCCTATCATAGCAGAATGGTCTAGTGATTGGTTAGATAAGGCGCATAAAGTATAGCCGATAGGTAGAGCAGAGCAAGGTGATGCTCCATTATAGCTAAATGAAGAAGGAAAGTAATAATCGGCAGTAATGACTACTATTCCTTAAGAGAGGAGAAACAAATTGAAAGTGTTGTTCAAAGAAAGATATTAAAATTTCTGTGTGAGGTGCGAAATTAGTGTCCAGCCTCTGCATCGGCATAATTTTTCCCAGATTTACCTTGATTAATTATAGTGTTTTATTCATTTAATGATAAGGCTGTCACCACTCAGACTTCCCAAAGGACCCTGAGTCTAACAGCTTTACTGTGTAATAACTCTACTAAGTTTCCTCGATTTATCTTTTATTTTATAAGGCATGAACAAAAAAACGAAAGCAACCAATTGAACTCTCTGCTCAATGGTGAAGGAATGAGATAGAAGTGCCCTCAGTGGTACTATGCAGATGGTAGGATTTTTATCAGAGCTTGACCGGTTCAAAAGGAATTTTGTCTAAGAGGAGAAAATGAGAAGTTGGTCAAGTAAGCCAAGCATGGAATTTTTATCTAACGCAAAAGAAACAACATGGAAAGAATCAAATCCTAACAAGAACTTACAGAATAGCAAGCATATTACAAACAGTTTAGACTGCCCGAGATCAAGGGGGAAATGGCTCGGCAAGGGACAAAAAAGCCATACCCCAATAACTCGATGCTTCCCTACAATCCTATTAGTCACCAGTACAACCCCACATAAGAAGGCATAAAGTTGAAGTACATGGACGACGATGTGAAGATCCGGCACTACGCTCGCAGTAACAGACTGGACAATATTGGCAGCAAGTATAACCCAATAAATGGAACTGAAAGATTAAAGGTTGAGGACATGGTGCCATTTCAGTTGTTAAACCGCTATGAAGAGAAGAAGAGAAAGCAGAATAATTTTATAGGATTAGATTACGCACTGAGGAATGAATGAGTTCTTATGGATCACAGAATGGGAAGGAGAGCCTGTCTGGCTGACCTGGCAAACACTTCAAGGATGTTTTGCTGACTTAGCTCTAAGGAACCTGCCTCTGCACGTTTACGCCCCTCTCCCTATCTCTCCTTTAAGAATTTATCGTATGATGACACCACCTATTCAACCCTCTGCTTTGACTCCTCAAGCAAAGCCTTCAAATGTGCTATCTAGCTATTAAGAGTCTTGATTTTGGTCTCATAAGCCTTCCTGAGCTCAGCCTCGAGGTTGACATTGGTTTTGATCAGATTGGCACTCATCTCTTTTAGCTGTCTGGTGCATTGGTTTTCCGGTCAGTAGCTCCTCTCTTCTCATTTGCCAAATCAGCTTCACAAGCTTTGAGTTGTTTGAGCACCGCATCCAACTTCTTCTGGACACGATCGTCTCTGCCTCAGTCTCTGCTAGATCCTCAGCTAGCTTCCTGTTGCGGTTTTCCAAATTCCATCTTATCCTCTTCTGTTTTGATGAGTTGGTTGTTAGTCTTGGCCTTATCAGTTCCCATGGAGTTGTTCAGGATTTAGATCTGCTTGGTTTTGTTCTTGATCTCAGACTAGTGCTATTGGGCACGTTCTCAGTCTACTTCTTGTGCTGCATCTGAGTTTATTAGAGTTCTGCTTTCTTACTGGAAAGGCTGTTGGTCAGTAACTCAACCTCTTCACAGCGGTTGGCTAACTGATCAGTAAGTTCTTTGACTTTCTTTTAAAGATAGGCGTGGGTGGCACTTTGATTGGCATTCTGGCTGCGACCTTTTTCAGTCTCAAATTGCAACTGTGAGTTAAGAGCAGATATCTCCCTTGACTTTCTACCTCCAAAGCTTTCATCTTATTCCGAGTGAGTTCCAGCTCATCGTTGTAATGTGCCAGCTCCTTGTCGTAATACTGTCTCTGATCATTCTTCTCACGGTGAGGTTTTGAATTTCGATGGTCTTCTCAGTCATGAGGGATTTCAGCTTGTCCAGCTCAGTCAGCAGCAGCTTGGACTCATTGGAGTATGACATTTTCAGGTTGTCCGTGTCGTTGTTGTGAAGGCTGGCATACTTGAGCCTCAAGGCATCCAACTCTTCGGTGATGGATTTTTCCTGAAGAATGATTTTTTCACGGAGGGTGTCTGCGTCCTTTCTGAGGTTGAGGATTCTGACTCGTAGGAATTCTTCATGTTGCTGTTCTGTTCAAGAGCACGCTCGATTTCATGCTCCTTGAGTGTGGATAGGTTCCGGAATTTGTTAATTTCCTCCTCAAGAACTGCGATCTGACTGTAATGAGCTTTCTTGAGATTATCAATCTCCATTTCAGTGCTGGTTATGAGCTTGCTGCGAATATGGTCGAGTTCTACTTCCCTCTCATACTAACTCCTTTCTATGTCAGATTTCAGTTTATTCTTTTCATCCTGTTGTCGCACCATCTCATACTCACTCTCACTCCTGAACTTCTCAAGTTTAAGAGCGAGCTCCTCTCCTTCTCGGGTGCGGGCCTATATGAGTTTTTCAAGTTTGTTGATGTGTTCCTAGTAGAGTATACAAGATTAGTTGTTGGTCTTCTTCAACATTTCGATCTCATGCTCCATATTGAGCTTGATGTCAGAAGCATGATGCAGCCTTTGCTCATCACGCATGGCGTTCTCCTAAAATTAGCACCTCAAAAGATCGATTTCCCTTTTCCTCTCGTTGAGTTGCAGGATGAGAGACTCATTTTCCTGAGAGAGGGTCGAGTTTTGGCGTATCAGTCCTTCATATTTGTCCTCCAATTCTTAGAATCTACGGGCCTTGATCAAGGCCAAGTTGAGTTAATCAGTGAGTCTTCTGACCAACCCCAACCCCAACCCCAACCCCAACCCCAACCCCAACCCCAACCCCTGGCTGCGTCTGGAGGGACTGCCTTCCCTTGACTCATAACGGCTATACATTATTATTATTGTTTATTCATCGATTAAACGTCTAACGGAAGATCAATTGTTGCGCAGATGCTTATACTGCTGCTGCAACAGGCCGCCTTTGTCTAAATATGCATGTTTGCGAAGGTTGCAGCGAGGTTAAGACCTTCCACAGGCATAACATGCGCCTTTTGTCTGAGGTGGTTGTTTCCTAGATTGCTGATAGGGAAATGGTTCTGGCTGTCTTTGGAGTGTATTTTTCTGCTAGATCTAAATGCTTTGAGTAGGCCCTTTCCCAGTGACCCTTTTGAGCATGTCCATAATTTAATGCTGCCTCATCGTGATTGATCTAAAATCTGAGTTGTTCCATCATGAACATCATTGATTACTGATCTGCAGATAAAAAAACGATAAGATAAGCAGTAAATAATTTATTGATATCTAAAATAAAATGAGTTAGTATAGGGCTAGGGATCAGGATGTAGACAGACCACCCCAGAAAATCACTAGGGAGCAGCTCGCAGCACTCAAAGAAGGGCTCGACTCAGATACACGTCCTCCACCTTCCAAAAGGACACATCAGAAATAAGAACTTTCCAGGCAACAAAAATACAGCAGATATCCTCTATAAACCAACATGCCTCCATAATTCTACAGTTCCAACCAGCGACCCCCAACCCATGCAGCATAACACAGTGCTGCATCTCCAGGCAATTCATAAGAGCGATATTCCTATAGCTACAATCCCCCTCCTATTCCGGCATACTCACAGTAGCAATCGTACCGCAAGAGATTGCCGACTGTCTAAGAACCTCGCTTTGAATCTCCCCCCATTGAGCCCAATTTTCCATCGAGCCATCCTCGAGATAGGTATATGGAACAATAGCCATATAATGCGAGACTTTCTCCTCAATTCAAAGATAATTATCGTTGTGCTGAGTCAGGGTATCATGCTTCCCATCTTGGGTCGAAAGATAGTTTTAAGAGACCACAGCAGACTTCTTACAAGCCACGATTGAATATTGGCATGCAGGATGAGGATAGGGAAATATTTGATAAACTCGCCACTCAATATCCGGTTTCTTTTGAAATGGTTTTTCAAAGAGGCATCTCCTCATAGGATCGATACCATCGCAGCCGCATACTCTCTGAAAAGCTCATCCCTGGACTTCACAGGATAGCCAGCAATCCAACCATAAACTCATACGATTTTTACAACCCCTCTCCAAACACCTATTTCGACTCCTATTCAAAGCCAAAGTCAAGCAGCAGACTCGCCATGGCTGGTAGTCAAGGGTAAGTCTACGGGAATTGGAAAATAAACAATAGGCAAAGCTTTACTTCAGATGGTCCTATGAACACCTATGGCGGTACGTCAACTGGTAGTAGATTTATGCAAAGACCATCTATTTCTACAAATATGTATGATATGTTCTATCCATCTATGATGCAGAACAAGCAGTCAAGCCATTACCAATATCCCTAGACCAGCAAAATATCTGATGAGTTGATTAGAAAGTATGGGGCTAAGAAAGCGACTCCCTTTTCCAAAGAATTTGGGGTGAACCTACCAAGCACTGCAGGGAGGAACTCCCCACTTGATAAAGCTGGTTTAAGCAAGTATGCTAAACAATACAGCAGGTACCGATACATTTGATCTTTTAACAACACAAATTGTTTATTCTATATCCAATAATAAACAAGTTCACTTAAGACTGTCCCTTACTATCACATCCAATATATTAATTCAATTGCATGCAGCAGAAGCGAACCATCAAAAAATATTAGTCCACCTTCTTAACAACCGCAGAACAATTCAAACACTACAAACTCAAACAGTATTATGCCCAAATAGCACACTTGCCTCTAGCCCAGTGCTATTAAAGGCACTCTCTGTAAGAGGCCAATGCTTGTGCAAATCAGATTCTTAGGGTTGGGCACGGGCTTAGGAAGTGCATGGTCATGGAGCTGGAGGCAATTGGGTAGATGGTCTAATAGTGCATCCGAAACAATTATGAACTGATAGGAGTTGAGAGCTACAAGCACTGTTGGTCTGGCTCTATCATTAAAATGAGATAGCTAATGACATGAATTCATCTGACTGTTTTTAGCCTATTAGAGTGTTTCTTTCGCCTCTTTCTTTTGACTGTTTTTGTCTTGCTTATTGTTTAAACTGTCTGTAGCCTTTTTTAAGTCAGTTCTAATTAAAGCTTGTTATAAGGCTGAATACAGTCCATGAATTCTTTTAATAAGGCACGATCCCATACCTTGTGATGGTCTACAACACTTGGCTGTTCAACACCAAATGGGATGAAATGAGAAGAGGATGAAGCTTTTGGTACAGTTGGAGTGATAGCAGGGAAATGGTTCTTCATTTAATTAATTAATAGAACTTGACCTGTTGCAAAATCAATTTTATTCCTTATACTTAGTAGAATAATGCGTCATACAGCTCATGCAGTTAATAGGTGAGCCTATCAATATATATACTCAAGGCAATCACAAAGTAATCTACCATTAGCACATTTGGTCTATTCCCTTATTCCAAAGTGTAATAAATATATTTAGGATTATTAATATTGATCGTTGCATTTTAAATGGAAAAGGGACGAAGTAAGTCATTCTCACGGACATTCAAAAAGCATAAGCATGCCCCAAAGGTTCCCTCTCACAAGTGCAAGAAGAAGGCTCGTCCATCCAGCTCGCATAAAAAGTCACTCCACAAAAGTAGACGCAGCAAGGATAAAACCCCCAAAAGGAAACCTAACCAACACTAGGAGTTCTCACCCTCAATCAACAACACACAGAATGAATCTGATGAAAAAGGCCTCATTTCCAAGACTCTCAACTCTAACCGCAAATTCAAGCACAACAATCAAGATTATGTAAAATTCCTTGACGTTGGTAAACAGTTCTTGAGGGATGGCCTTTACTCTTCTGCCCTGGACTGTCTGCAGCGTGCGATCTTACTGTAGCCCCATGAATTAGAGGCGCACTACTTACTAGGAGTGACTCTGCTGGTCAGCTAGCAGTTAGAATAAGCTTAACAGTGTTTTGTTCAGCTCATTCAGCATCCACAGCCGAAAAAGAATGTCTTTTTGCTGCTTGCAGTCTGTCTCAAAAAGCAAGCAAAATGCGAGCATCTATAGACCATACTCACCAATTGCCTTTAGAAATATCCCAAATACTATGAGGCTTATGCCTATCGAGCAAAAATCAGGATCAAGGCCAAGCTCTTTGAGGCTGCTCTTTAAGATTTTGATACTGCTATCAAGCTGTCTCCAACCAATCCCATGGGGTATATTGGCAAAGGCGATACTCTTAGGCTGATGGGCAGACAAGAAGAAGCTCTTTAATAATTCAGGAAGGTAGATAGCAAACATCCTTCTTAGAGTCTGATCCTAAAGCAAGCACTTTGTAAGCTTGAGCTGGAACAGTTCGGAGATGCGATGGTGCTGGTAGAGCAAGCTTTGGAGTAATCAGGAAAGAACTCATAGGCTCTTTTTTTGAAAGGCTTGATTTTTCAGCGGAACAAAGAATTCAACCTGGCAGTAACCTACTACGAACAGGCGATTTTAGAGTTCACGAATAAAAAGGCAGTTGCCAAATCTTTCTACTAAATCATAAAGATTAACATTGAGGAAAGAGATTATTACGAGGCTGTTAAAACTGCATAAAGAGTGGCCCTCTACAATATTGAGGAAAAAACACTAGCTAAGTTCATCTCCTTTCTTGATGGAGTCTACTTGCTCAGAAAAAAAGATATCTCTGCAGCTCTCTCTCATTTTGACTCTTTTTAAGCCACATTCAAGCCTGGCGAATTCCTGAGGCCCTTACTCGCCAATTTCAGGGCATGTGCTCACATGATCTTGAGCTAATACCAGGAGGCACTTGGCTGCCTTTCATTTCTGGAATCTGAGCACTATCTAGACAGCCAATCTCACTATAATCTGCTAATTTGCTCAGGGATCATAGCTGCTGGTCACTACAAATATGAGCAGGCAGTGACATGCTTTGCCAGCGCAATGAACAAAGCACCTTCCCGGCATGAGCCTGCCTTCTACATGGCGCTGACTCTAATGAAATACAGTTGCAAACACTTTGCAAATTCGGACTTGTAGAAGAAATAAAAATACCAGAATGCAGCTTTCAACTACATTGAAAAGGCATTAAAGATTTCATCTCAGAATCATGCTCTTTTGTACCATAGAGCTGTATTTCTATTTCATAAGGGCGACTTATCACCTGCACTTCGAGACACCTCTAAGTCTTTTAAAGTGGCTTCCATCTTGGAACAGCCCGTCACCAAGATACTCTATCTCA
The DNA here is from genome assembly GCF_963383615.2 of Lipophrys pholis. NCBI lineage: Eukaryota > Metazoa > Chordata > Actinopteri > Blenniiformes > Blenniidae > Lipophrys > Lipophrys pholis. The sequence continues at coordinate 31,112 of NW_028292119.1, forward strand.
GGGGACTGCTGCATGCTGCACTCAACAACATCTCAAAGGCCATCGAAGATTTCACTGCTGTGCTGTCTGAAGACAGAAAAAAATAATTTCCTGAAGCTCACCTGAATCGTGCGAAGTGTTTGCTTTTTTATGGGGATAAGGAGGCTGCCTTGGCAGATTTGCAGACCTACATTTCAAACAATCCTTCTGATCCAGCCATCCACCAATGGACTGGGATTGTCTTTTATCACTTCAAGTCATATGAGGAGTCTATCCGTGCATATTCCAACACCATCAACATTAAAAAGAACCAACAGGTGCTCAGATTGCGAGCAGATTCCTACATGGCTACCAAGCAGATCAAAAGTTGCATTGATGATCTCAAGGTAATTAAAAGCCTGGATAGCTTAGACAAATCTCAAGAGAATGAGTTCGATATCTTAATGCTTGAAGCCATAAAGACCAGTTTGGTGAGTGATCAACCTCATTTCGAGAAGGCGTTTGAGATTTTACAGCAAGCCAGGCAGGCGCATAGTCATGGACACTACTTCTCAGCAAAGGATATTTCATTCTACGAAGGGGTCTTTCTATTTTTCCTGGGAGATATTTAAACTGCTTGTGAGTATATCCAGAAATCCAAAAAGAAAAGGCACGAAAGAATACCCTCTGATGATAACAGGCATGCTGAAATTTGCTACAATTTGGGACTGTGTCTCATTCTCAAAAAATAATATGAACCGGCAATGAAGCACCTTGACTAAGCAGCTGCAATTTTAACTGGTCGGAACAGGGAGCAAGTCAGATTCCTTCACAGCAGGGTCAGTATCATCCATCAAGGAAGTCACAAGTAGGAAAAGAAACCGTCAAGGGATTTCTAATAATATTAGATTGACATATTCCCTCACAGCAACAAACTCAGTAACGTATATCCTGTAATTCCTCTATAACTTACAGACCGCTTTTTAACGAAATTCTCTTTTTGCCTGCCAGTTCCAGAACCTGTCACTCTCGCCCCTTAGTTTGAGTACAACAAGCTTTTTGAGACAATGAATCCTTCCAATGTTTAACCTGTCCCTTAACTGCCTTGGATCAACAAATCCCGGGATGGCATTGTGACTTTCACAGATGAGATACTGCCTGACGCGATGGAAATTGTTTTTACTGAAGATGAAGAGGAGGAGGAAGGAATTTATGGGGAATAGGATGAGGATGAGATAAACATGATGAACGAAGGTCATTTAGCCAGTTCTAATCAGCTAGCAGAGGCATAGCTGTAAATTCCACCTCGACAGGATATAAAAAACTTCCTCAGACTGGACGACACTGTGAACGATAGGTTGAACAAGTTGTTCGGTGGAAGTCAATGATGATTATTATTGAACGTAGTGAATAAAAAAGTGACTAGCTAATTAAAATTTTAATTAAAAATAAGATTTGAGAGTTATAATAACATGATACGTTCGTATCCTATCCAAAAATAATGTCAAAGATTGTAATAGGATACTGGGACGGCTTCAGGGGATTGGGCGAAAGGATCAAACTCCTGTGCTAATACTTGGGCCTTGAATACTAATTCAAAGGAATTAATAAGGAGGAATGGGCCAAACTCAAGCCCTAACTTCAAAAAAAGAATCCCCTCGCCAATCTTCCTCATGTTATCGATGGTGACAAACTTATCTCTGAAAGTGAAGCTATCTTGGTCTATCTCTGTCTAAAGGCTAAACGGGAAGATCTGCTTGGCCGGAACTGTGAGGAAAAGATCAAGATGATTGCTATAAGAGGATCTATTCAAGATGCTTTCAACTCTCTCTTTGGAGCTCTGTTTGGTGACTTTGAGGGTCAAAAGGTCAAACTATAAGAAAGTCTGATGGAAAAATTAGCCCTTTATGAAGAATTTTTGGGGGCCAATGAATTCTTGGCAGGAGGATTGACACTTGTGGACTTTGTTTTTATGGACTCTGTCAATTTGTTGGATCTTATGTTTGAAGGTCGCCCATTGAAAAAGTACGCAAAGCTGAAAGCCTGGTATGATCGAGTGAATGCTTTGTAAAACGTGAAAAAGTATAAGGAGAGTGGTAGGTTTAAGGAAAGGCCATTCTTCCCCGAATCCGCCAAATGGAGATGACATGATCCCTCAATAATAAATCATGAAACCAATGTTAATTATGTTCAAGACTACCATCAATGCCCGTTAGTAGCTATCCAACCTGCTACCTGCAGCTCAGTGCCCAGTCCCTAGAGGACTCTTTTTTTTAGCATGACCATACTCCTCACCATTTAAAACAGTTTCACCTTTGGTATTTCACCTTCCATCAACATCAATGTTCTGTATAAGCTGCTCACAATGTCATAGGTTGAATATCCTCTTCCAAACAATTATTTATTTCTGTTTAAGGCCTTAAAGACATCACCATTTTTGGTATCCTGAATTAGGCATTTCAATTGCTAGAACGGTGGCGTATCACAAACTTGATACACGGTTAAATCGTCAATCTCTTTCCCTTATTAACAGGAATAATGGCAAGCCTGTAAATTGTTTATTGCTTGCCTCATATCCCCATCAGCTGCAAAAAGAATCGCCTGAATCCCTGCTTGTGAAATTCTTACTCTTTCACTTTCTGCGATCCTCTTGACAGCGAAGGCTACCTCTTACGGTTTTAGCTTTGCAAAGCGAATTATTACACATCGACTTTGGATAGGATCGATAAGCTTCGAACTGTCATTACAGGATAGTACGAACCTGGTGGTCTGTGAGAAATCGCTGATAATCATTCTTAGAGCCTGTTGTGCACCTTCCGTCAAACTGTCTGCTTCATCAAGGATGACTATCTTGACTTGACCTTCCTCAAGCTTAACCATAGACTTGGCAAAATCTTTTATTTCCCCTCTCACTACATCGATTCCTCTCTCATCTGAGGCATTGAGTTCTTTTACCGAGCTTTTGTACAATTTGTTGTCTATAAACATGGCCTTAGCAATACAAAGAACACTAGAGGTCTTACCTGTGCCAGGAGGTCCGGACAGAATAAGATTGGGTAAATTTCCTAATGAGAAAAATGACTTTAGTTGAGACAGGCTTTCATTGACTAAAGAGCCTCAGTATTTCCTATAACGTCAGCCAAGACCTTGGGCCGATATTTTTCGAGCCAGATTTAATTTCCAAGCATGATTAAAAAGGTGCATAGATTATTGGATTTAAATGTATTTTATTGTTGGGTAAGTGCATACCGATCACTACAAGTAGGGCTCATAGATAACTTTGTCCACAGCCATTAACATCATACTCCAAAAGAAGATATCTTGCATGAACTTACCTATTGTTTTTACTTTGCTGCACAGCAGTTAGCTCCCCATCCACTCTAGTCATCTAACGGTTAGGAATGATGAGACGATAAACGAGATATATTTTAATGACATTATGAAAGGCACTGAAAAAGGAGGACTTTACCGTGACCATGGACTTTCTTTTAAAAGAGTCGAATTCCTTTCTTCTGTGACATAATCTATCTAAAATCCTGATTCTCGAGCTACAGCCTAACAAATTTTTTTAGAAAAGACAAAAGAGGTTATTTACAATATAAAATAGCAAAAAGTCACTGCCATCCTTGATCCCAAACCTTCCCAAATCAACTGGAAATTGACTTTTATTTTAATGTTACTTTTTGGTGTCGCTGGATATTTCTTAGGAAGTGAAATTAAAAAGTGTTTTTAGATTAAACAGTTCAATGTACTCAAAGGTGACTGGGACAGTGAGTTGCAGGTTGTTAAAGACAAACCAAGATTGATGAGGAGACATCGTTTGAGAAGGCGACGACGAGAACATTGATTTTAGATAATTCTTTGTCAATCAATTGCTTTTTTGCACTTCATTCTTAAACATCTCGAATGCAGCTGCCCTGCGAGATTGTGGTACTTGATGACTTGCTCCTTTTACTGTGATGAAAGAAAAGTTGTTTGTATAATCCTGCTTGAATCCAGCATGCTGTCCGTCTACAAACCATGGTACATACTAACCGATGGTGTTGACATAAAGTGAAGGAATATTTTTGACAGTATCAACGTAGGGGACAACCGCATCCCAGTCTCCATTGTAAAGGACAATACGGTACTTCTCTCGGAAGATGAGATATTTCAATTGACCAAGACTTCCTTATGCACTAATTTAATACTTGATATTAGCACATGGGCCTTTCCAGTCTTTGATGGAGGCATGAAATGTATCAGCGTTAAGTGCGAAATAGTGATAGACCCCATCAAAATAAGCACATGGAGCAGATTTATCCTGCAGTACAGAGTCCATGTTCTTGTACAGGGTGGAAGCTTGGCTTTCAAATTTCATAGGCTATTCTTCTGTCAACTTCCTTTCTCCTTTCACACTGTTAAAACAGTAGCCATAAATTTCTAATTATTATAATACCATATGGGTTAATATTGTTAACCAATTTGCTGTATTTCTACAAAAACACCAGGCACTCAGGGCTGATCATGCTGTTCTTGCAGGAATGTTCATAGGTGTTTTGGAGTTCAGGGGAAGTGAACTCATGGTTCAAGAAATATTCTATGGTTGACTTTTCAAGTTGGTTATTCTTGAAGGTTATAACCCCGTTGCCAATCAGCATACCCTTCAGATTAATTTTGGTATTAGGGTTGTTCTGGTTGTAAAAATCTATTTCAACACCCAAGTCAGGAATGTATTTACCTGCATAACTTTACCCAGTGATCCAAAAGGCTCGGTCTGCGAAGTTAGGGAATTTTAGGCGCCAGCTTATCAAAGATTGCAACATATCTTTGGCTGTGATGCTGTCGTTCATAGACTTGTCCTTCTCATCATTTGTAGAAAATCCCACTCCTGCAGGTGATTCGATGAAGAGAAGGTTGCTGATCCTGGCCCAAGTGTAATTGTTTTTTATCAGTTTATCACCCTTTTTGTAATCATCTCCTTCTTCCATGTAGTAGGGACCTACTTCTTGAAGAAATCCAAGCATGGAAGAACAACCAGGTCCTCCGTTTAACCAGAGAGTAACTGGATCAGTATCGGGATCATTTTCACTTTATGTGAAGACATAAAACAACTTTTTTTTGTCAGAGGTAGTGTCAAGATACCCAGACCATGCCTGAGGTTCATAGTCCTAATCATAGCCAGGAATGCTGACCTTGTCCTGGTCATTTTGTGCCAAGGTAGCTCCCACCAAAGCAAGGAAATTGATCATTATATATCTATCAAGATCAACATAACACAGTATTTTTGAAATCATGAGGTAATTTAGAAACTTTTTCGACATTGGCCTTGCTCCTTACCTTCAGAAAAAACTACTCGCTAGAGGACTCTCTCCAAAAACCGAAAAATGGGTCAAAAGCCCTGTTGGACCTTTCACTATCTTTTTTTGGACTCCTTTTATCAAGTGGTGCATCAGTCACTTACTCATCAGCCTTTGCCAACATTGACACAATGATAAACAGGCCAATCAATGAGGTATCCACCCTAATCCAATGCGTGCTAATACTAACCGGGTTAACTTGGTGCCGATGGTCTTTCGTGATTACTCCCAAGAATTACAGTCTGGCAGCAGTGAATGTATTTATGGCATCAGTGGCTGTGTTCCAACTTTACCGCAAGTTTAATGCAGGAGAACTGATTGATTTCATGTGACCTTGGATAATTTCGTTATTCTCAATCTTTTATTGCAAGGAGTATTAATGAAAAAACGCATTCATCAAAGCATTAGAGCAATTCATTTGGAATCATAGCCGAATGTCTAGTTGCCGTTGTATAACAAATAGAGGAATCCGTCTTCTTCCTTGTACCGATCATAAATTTCCTTTAACAGCTGTTCGTGATTCAGATTCACTTTATTATCTTTAGCCTCCACCATCAGAAAGATACTTTCTTTTGAAGAAATTTCAAGTTTCTTGAGAAGAATGGATGTGAGTTGAAGGACTCTTAATTTGGGCTCAATAATAAGGGTTGGCCTGGGCAAGCTAGGCAGTTTGGAAGTGGGATACTTTTCGATGATGATAGGTAAGTGCTTTTCATGCTTAGTTTTTATCTTCTTGAACTCTTCTACTCTTTTTTCAAGGGTGTGTTGCTTCTTAAATGATGACATATAATTTTTGGTATATCAAATGGAATAACTACGACGTTAAGGGGCAGATCGATGCTGTAAGTGAAGCATGTTTTGCACTTGTTGGTTATGCATGTTATGCTCTAGCAATTCTTTAGCTGTTGGGCGTACCTTTGGGTTGTTTGAAACCATCCTTTTTAACATCTCTTTTAAACTGCAAGAATATGGCCCATTCTTAAGTTTGCGCAATTGGATCATGGTTGGTGCTGATCCGAACATGGTGAATAGTAAAGTCCTCCCCAAAGAATAAATATCAGCTTACTGAGGGCTTGAAAATTAACGCTGTCTATAGCTATTATTGAACATAGCATTATCCTAGAAGATGGGGTCCATTGACTTATATCTACATTCAATCTTGATTACGTTTTCTGGTTTGATGTTCAAATGGCCTATTCCTTTCCCCAATTTTTGTAGTTCTTGAAGTCCTTGACAAACAGCAATCAGAATCTGTCTAGCTTCAACCTCATCAATTTTAAAATTCATCTCTCGTAGCGATTGTAAACTGTACCCTTTTTAAAATACAATATACCGCTAGTTATCTTAATGCCATTGGTTGAGCAAACGGACAAAGCAGCGGTCTGCCTCAGGTCTCATCTTAAGTCTTCGAGTGACCTTTTAAAAGGCTCTTTGCCCAGTCATTTTCTTGATCATGTAAAATTGGCTATCTAACTTTGAGATGCAACAAAAAGTCTGCCCAAAGTTACCTCTTGAATACTAATGGAAGAATTGGTAATCTTAATTTAGCCGTTTAGACCCTACGGCCATTGGTTTCATTATTTTAGAAGAAGGTTCATCCTTTTAGTGATTCTTTGTGAAACATTATGTTAAGGAATTGAGGTGTTCTAATAAGAAATATACTGAGGGTTAAAATAGGAGGTTAATCTTCTAAGTGAGTGTCGATATGAGTTTCTCTCCTATTAAGTCTCCTTACCCCGGATTAGGGGTTGACTCTGAGATGCAGACTGTCCTGGTCTGATTTTTCAAGAGAATCCTTATGCTCAAACTCTTATTTCTTGAGCCAGTTTATTTCTTCCTACATTCAATTTAAATACAGCGCTCAAATTAATTTGTTTAAATTTAAACTCATACATGCAATTAAAGGACATTGCTTTTTTACATTAAACTATTTGCATATGCACATAATTAAAAAACATCAACCATATTAAGTCTTGCACCTCTATTCTCGCTTTCGTAAAATATTCTTGGTGTTACTGTAGCCGCTGCAGTTCCTTTTGCCAGTTTGCTGCGAATCACGTCCAGTTGCCATCTTCTTGCGAGAAGAGACTTTCTTCTTGTCCTACTGCAAATGTTTGTTTCCCATAAGTTCAATTTCTACTTCTTTTAAAAGTCGGTTAGAAAAGGGCTTTTTTGGTTCATCGTCTTCATCGAAAGTCTCAAACTAACACAGTTTACGGATGCAGGTTGAAGCCCAACCCCAACCCCAACCCCAACCCCAACCCCAACCCAACCCCAACCCCAACCCCAACCCCAACCCCAACCCCAACCCCAACCCCAACCCCAACCCCAACCCCAACCCCAACCCCAACCCCAACCCCAACCCCAACCCCAACCCCAACCCCAACCCCAACCCCAACCCCAACCCCAACCCCACCCCACGGTCAAGCCTAGAGAGAGGCCTTTGAATTTAAATTTCCATCTTTTGATGTAGTGAAATTGAGATCTATAAAATTAAGTTATCCAAGAAGATGTAAATAATCACTCAAAATAATCCTATTCACTCTCAATCATCTCGATTCCTAGCATGAACTACTGCTCTTATTGATCACTAAAATTCTAGTTCATTAAAGGTTTACTTTAAACAACATACCTTTTTTCTATCTTTTCCTACAGCTTTTAGAGCTAAAAATATTAACTGAGGTGTTTTTTTCCTGAGCTAATAGATTTGTTGATTGGAGCTGCCTTAACTGGTATTTCTGACTTTTTCATGGTTGACTTACTTTTATAAAAAGTAAACTGTTACTCTCCAAAGCTAATCAGTGCTCCATCAAGCACCCTTTCCTTCTAGAACATGAGTCTCACAGGAGATTGCTCAGGACAATCCCTAATTGGCAGTGATTTCTTTTTTGAGCTAGATTAGGAATACTGTAGGCTATTATCAAAGCTATTTCCTCTCCTGCTTTGATAGAGTAGGTGGGTTTGTTTTTCTTTCTAGTGAGGATTGTGTAAAATTCTGGAGTTTGAAGAATGGGTTTTGCCAGATTAATTGCTGGAGTGGTGAGTGAATTGATCAAGATGATAGTTCATTAAAGAGGAAGTTCTTGACCTAAACCTGTACTTCTAGCTAGGGTTAATGTTCTGGCCCATTAATAACTGTCAGACAAATTAAATTCAAAAATATTCAATTAGATGTATGCATATGTGCAATGTTCAGATAGGCAGCACATGGGTTTAATGAAGTAAATTCCAGTGGGATGTTATTTAAAGGTCACCTCAAATAAAGCATTAAATTTCAAATTATATTAACGTTGACGTTACATTATCTATTGTTAAAACACATACATAATTGAAGGGTCCAGGCCCATTACATTATTAATAATCAGGCACTTTAGTTTTTTATGGTTTAGACCTAGCGCTTTAAATCCTCAACTTGCTTCTTAAGGCGCATGTTTTCTTCCTTCACCTTTTCATATTCCAACTTGAGTTTTTAAACGTCAATGTCAGTCGGGCTGCCTAAGTACTTCTTGACATAATCGATAGCATTGTTGGGCTTAGAAGGTTCTTAATAGAGTCCGACCAGAACGCGAGTAAGCTGATCGATTACTCCAGCTTTTTCCAGGTACTTCCTGAACTCCTCTTTTTTTGAATCAGTCGTCTGATAACTCATATTAATAATTATATTTACATAAAATATTAATATAGCAACTATTCTTAGTTAATTTGCTTGTGTTTTAATCATTTTTATTAGTTAAATGTGAAATGAACTGTATTCCCCAAACTTTTTATCAACTCAGTGCGGGCTTTCCTTAGATTCAAACTGTTGTTACCAGGAGGATGCACTACAGATTTTTTGCAGGTATTTGTTGTAAGGATGATGCTTTCTTTTTTATTCTTTATTAAGTGCATGTCTCTTACTGCTTGACTCTTTTCAAAAAAACAACCAACCATCTGCTGTGACAAGTATTTTCTAGCAATAAAATCAGTCAGTTAACCGTGCTTCATCCTAATTCTGAAGGTAGGGAGAGGGAAAAGGTGTTTATGCTTTAGAATGATGGACTTCCATAGCAGCATTCCCTGCAAACGTTACGGTTGAGAGTGTTTCCAGAAATCAGTTTTCTAAAAGTAATTAATAGTTTTGTTGGGCCATTCCTCATGCTTAATCACTCCCACCTTTGATAGTTTTTTTATTTTATAAATTTCTGCTCCAATGGATGGCCAGTTTAACAATTGTTTGCTGTTCTTTTTCAATCTTTATCTTTTGACACTAGTGATGTTGGAAAATTAGATATTGCCTTATAGTGCAGAGTACTTATCTAAAACATCTCTAGTTTTTAGTTTTGGCCTGGACAGGAGAAGATCTACAGATCGCCGGGCGCAAAGTGCCTATGAGGTGTCCTCTTTCTCAATATAATTTCGCTATTCAAGTATGTAGTACATTAACTGACTTTTCTAGGAATAGTTAAATTTTTTTTAGATCCAATCTGCATAATATTCTGTTATGGAAAATGTGTTTGATCTGAGATCAGGATCTGATGCCTTTAAATACTTTTAGAAATACTGCCGAGCTACTCGTATCAGATCATTTTCCTCCTCTATGAGATCCACCACTCCTGAATGAAATGTCGACAAAACATCCATACTCCTCTTTATCTCTTTTGTTGAAAGGAAATAGCTTGAAGTTAAATGAACCATCCGTAAAATAGCTAAAATTGACCGAACTCGTCCCCTTTCTTGCTACAAATGTAATAAGGCAAATAGCGCGCTGATAAGAATCCTAGCAAACTTGTTGAGTTTGAGCTTTTATCTTTTCTTCTTAGTAGAAGCAGAATGCAAGTTCTGAGTGGCTTTATCGCCCAATTTTTCAATAAGCTCTATAATTTTTTGATGGCTCATTGTTATAACCTTGTAGAGGATTTGTTATGCTTATGTGTATTCCTTGATTTGGATCAAATAAAGTGAGCGTAGTATTTTAGTTTCATGGATGAGAAAAACCCAGCGAGTGGATTGAGGCATGAATCTCTAGAACTGAAAGATGACATCCAAGGCAGTTTGGTAATAACCATTTCTCAACCTTATAAATTGAGCATAGCGGAGTAGAGATTTAAACAGGGTGTAAAAGAGTAAACTAAGCTATTTCTTATTAAAGTTCAAGAGAAGGGAATACTCTTAGTTAATGATATTGATAATTCCCAAAATTATTTATTAGACCTACTTCACTGGACTGTTTTCTTCAGGGAGGGTGCGACTAATGTTACGCATCTTGCAAAAAATCCTTATCATCTACAATCTCAAATAGGTATTTGGATTCTTTTTTATGGGCGTGAGATCCATGAAATGGATAGAGTTCTCTAAAGAAATGGGATGACCTTTTTTGAGCGATTTTCTCCAATCAGTGAGGATTTGGTTGTAGTCAAGAGAATGATCCGAATTGCGGCTCTTATAGCTTCTGTGCATACTTTTGGTGAGACTTCGCTACTCCAACATTTATTTAAATATCAATAAATCGTTAGATATATAATTTGTTTTAGGTATTGGGTCGAGGTAAATTCACATGAATGAAGTAATTTAAAGGTTCATTATTCGATTAGCTGTCTTAAAATCATTCTGAACTCCATGCTCTTACTCAATCTTTTACAATCTTAGAGAAAAGCTATTTTGTTTTACTTTGTGTTTCTATTTTATAGCTAAAAAAGAAGTTGTCTTGCTTATGTTTCTAAAGACCTGAGTCTAAACTAACTGCTGGGTTATTAGAATGCTGGTCCTTTTCTGTCCTCACACATCCCTTTTAGAGCCTGAAGCCTATTTTTGAACTGATCAAGGACAAGGAAATATTGCTCCTCTTCTGATAGAGTCGAACTGATGAGGTTTTTTCTGATTTATGATAATTACATGATTTAAATTTCACTTCTCGGTGTGAATTTCTTGAGTAAAATTTGAACTGTGTGTGATTAAAATAACTTGGAAAGTCTAGCCTTGTTAAGATTCAAAAAAAACACATAATATTTGAACATAAAATTATTGGATTTATGCTAGGACTTACAAAAAATGTCCACTACGGCAAGCAAGAATATTGGGAAAAGAGATATGTCTAACTACTCACTGATCCCTTCGATTGGTATCAGACCTATGACAGCCTCAAGGATATTATCACTCAGTATATAACCAAATAGTCCAAAATTCTCAATGCAGGATGCGGCAACTCAACCCTCTCTCAGGACATGTACAATGAAGGATACAAGAACATAACCAATATTGATTTCAGTGCCATCCTAATTGATGATTTGCTTAACAAGTACAAGGAAATGGAGGCCAGTTTCAAGATTCTACAAATGGATGTACGGGACATGGACTTCGAAGATGGTCAATATGACATTGTGTTGGACAAAGGATTGCTGGATTCTATCTTAGTACTTTACTTACCAGTGTGGAACATATTCTACTCAAAATTGCAAGAAAATGTTTAAGGAGGTAACAAGAGTGCTGAAATCTAAGGGCTATTATATTTGCATTTCATACGGGGATCCTGATATTAGGTTGCATTACTTTGACAATCCTTAGTATGAATGGGCTTTAATCCCACCTTCACCTCACAAAATTTTTAAGCCCAATGTGGACCAGAAGACAGTCGAATTTAGTGATGACCGTGAGAAAAACAAGGACCTTTACCACTATGTATATGTGATTCAGAAGCATGCCCAGATCCACTCTCCTGTCACCCAACGCAGATTAAGCAACTCTTTTAAACTCGGATGATCAATGAATTATGAATAATGATCTATTGATGATTCATGCATCATAGTCCTTCTTTTATCTTTTCTCGATTACGGATTATCATTTGCAGCAATTATTCTTCCGGAGCTTCATCAATCCATTTTTTAAGAGCTTCAAAGCTGTATGTCCCTTTCAGCTCCTTGAAATTTTTGCTTACTTGATCATAATCGAAAACATAATTCATGGTATGGAACAGGAACACTTTGGTCATCATCCTATGGTGTCTTTCTTTCTCCTTTCTATCTTTAAGGTTGTTGCTTTTGTTACGCATCTAAATGAAGACATTTCGCATGGCTATCCTAAAGTTATCTCGAATTTCAAGGAAATTGATTTTTTCGAGAACAAACCTGTTGCCTACTCGCTATTGCTTAAGCTTTCTGATCTTATAATCAGTCCAATTTGGGGTAGGAAACTTGTCGATTTATGCTGCATAGGACTAATAGTAGCGTATAATCATTTCATGCAGAATTCGGATAGAAGAGTATTTAATCTCATACTCTTGGCAAAGTACTACCAAACCCTTTGAAGCTTCAAACAGAAAAGCCATTTTGAATGCAGGAGACATCTATAGTTATTGTTCCAGGCAGTCGAGGTTAGAATTAAGGAATTGTATTTTGTCAAGCTAAAATTGAATTTTTAAGGGAAGTTTCTGGATTTTAAATCCTATCATGGTAGTTTCAGGCATTTCTTCATATATATTCTTGAATCGGTTTTTTTCAAACTGTGTGAAGTGGTTTTTGAAAAGAGGGAGACAAATCACTTGATAAAAGTTTAATCTATCGTCAGTATCAAACTGAAACACCCCAGAAAAAAACTCTTCAAGCTAGTCATTTTTTGCTGCTGAAAAGTTTTTGAAATGCTCGTACTTTTTAAAAGAAAAGCTTGGAGTACATTTATTCTTCTTGTCCTTAGCCTTGTCAAAGGGTTTCCTCCCAAATACCATAATAAAAAACAGTACTGCTAATGCCCACAAGTCCACCTTATTGGTGTACTCTTAATTACCAACAATTTCAGGTGCCATGTAGTCGATGGTGCCTAAGAAGGACAGTCTTTTACCCATTTTGGCCAATCCAAAATCAGCCACTTTATAGATTCGATCTTCCCCTAACAGAATATTTTCAAGCTTGATATCTCTGTGGATATAATTCTTTTCATGAATTGCTATCAATCCCTTGATGAGATCACAGATGATTGGAATAGACTATTAGACAGTGAATACTCTATTATTGCGGACCATCGTGTCTCGAAGAGAGCATTCACATAACTCAAGTATCATGTGGATCTCTTCCTTTGTCTCAAAACAGTCAATATATTTCACGATGAAGGGGCTAATAATGCTTTTGTGACATTCTATTTAACCATTGATGTAAGTACGAAGATGGGGCTGGTCATCGAGCATCTTCTTACTGGTTATTTTTGCCGCAAAGTGAGCCCCTTCCTTCTCCACCAATAATACCTTTCCAAATGCTCCTTTGCCAAGCTCCTTGATCACTTTAAAGCCTTGATCTTCCATGTATACTTTATATTGATTATCAATTAAAATGAACTCATAGGCTGCTTATTGACTGATGCGCTTTAGTCTTAAAATGATTGATTTTTACTAATATCAAGATAAATGGTTGAATAGAACAAAAATAGTTTATTTATGTCATTCTATCCTATTCATCCTTATTACAATCTGATCAGGATCATTTGTGGGTAGGGAGGAATGTACCTACCAAAAGCAATCCCAATGACAGCAAGGAGTATATGATCAGCCGGACATTCATTTTAAACAGGGTTTTATTTGCATCCTAGTAGAAACTCTCCAAATTGTCAGCCAACACTAATTTTGATTCAAAAACCAGAGGACCAGTCATCTTTCCTACAAATAGATAATGTTTTTTTATTTAAAACCAGTCTACCCTTCTTCCAATCCATAAGCAATTCCATTTTTTAGTTGTTTGATTATAAGCTCACTTTCTCTCGCTTTGATCTACACTTCTTCCTTCACCCGCATATAGTGCATACCTGATTGAGAGTGAATCATATCTTGCAATTGCAATCTATTGCTTGATTCAATCTTTGCTGCCAGAACAATCTGCCTATCTGTGGGCATTTGGTTGACTGACTTAAGATATGATAAGTTGATACTGACATGCTAAGGAGAAACTGAGAGTACTTGCCTTCGGAGCCAGTGGCCAAGATAAGCTTCCCTTATAATGAAAGGCCAAAGTGAAATAGCTCCAAGAAGACTGATTCTTAAAAGCATGTCTTTTCAATTATTAAATGGATTCATGCAAAGATAGTAAGAAAAATTGACATCCTGTATAAAGGAACTGTAAATCAAACTTACTGAACTTGTTATGGAGCTTTCTAGCAGTCACGAAGAATAAAGAGTCTTGATCAGAACCATAAAGAAAGAGCAGTAGGCAGTAAATATACTTGACAGTTTGAATGACAGGTTAGCCACACAGATTTTGCAGGAGTATGCTGATTTGCAACTTCTAATCAGATAAAAAACGAGCAGAGAGTACACTTTAAATAATATTGAGAACAGAGAGGTCTCAAGAGAGATGCAGAAAGAAGAGTCTTGGGAAGATAAATGGGCTAACATTCGTGAAGGAATGATAAGATAAGCATAATAAAAGACAAAAATCTCATGATATATCAATGATCATTTACTTCCCAGTGCAAGGAAATATTCGAGTCACTGTTCTACTAAAAGATCTCCTCATCCACACGCTTTAAAAACTAGAGAGTGCAGGGTTTAAGCCCTTTTATGCGTCTCACCACCTCCTTGCTGGTTGAAAACTATGATGTAGCCAGTCCTGCTGTCATTCGAAGTCTGAATCCATCTAACACAAAGCGTTTAGGCTCTTTAGCCTACAAATGAAAGCTATCTGCTCTCAAAAATGTTCCATGCATAGAATCAATATCCTTTATCCTTAGACTGCCATCCTAATAAATCAAGGCTGTATGTTTATCCTCAGCCGACATAACTTCCACGTCGCACATGTTTGATCCAAACGTAATAATCTGCTTTTTGCTGAAGCTGATCAGCAAGTTCTCTTATGGTTAGTTGATTGTGGTGATATGGCAGTAAGGTGAGAGAACTGCAGGAGGAGTAAATAGCTATATTTCCTTGCCTTCCAATGTGATCTTCTAGCTGATAAGAGCATGGCAGTGGTGGCAGTGGCTAGTCATTTTTGTGTAGGTGGTAACTATATCTGAACGAAAAATCTTATAGTGTTATTGCACTATCTTCTTCATGCATTGTAAGTGAATTACGGGAGGAGTGCACTTACAAAATTAAATTAGCGGGTTGTTTTTACTAAATGAACCTTTTGCGCAATAGCGACATCCTCCTTTTAGTTACCCTTCATCTTAGACAAAGGCGAGTTAGGTTTCTGAAATTTCAAGTCGCTTCTTAAGTGGTTTTGGATCTTGCACAATTGATTATATACTGACTCCAGTTTTTATATGTAGCGCACGAAGCAAGAATTCCTTCTAACCAATAATGAAAGAGTTTCCTGTCTTGATTGGCATTCCTTCTAAGGCAGACGCAACTTCACAGAGAAGAGCACGGCGGTTGCCCATGGTGTGGGTAGGAGAAATAAGGAAATTATTGTTCTATTTCCTAGCAACTTTGAAAACAGATTTCTAGTCACTATAAGACCAATTTCGCAAATGCTTTAGCTCTCTTTTCTGTCAAATAAAACACCTAGTTACCAGATCTGAATATCACTGATTCACTGACAATTGGCACACGATACCGAACAATTAAGGGAGCTCTTGTAACCAATTTCCGGTTTGAGTCATGAAAACTAACTAGCAGCTACATCAGGACTGGCCCTTCGACAATATCAACGGTATCACTTAACGCGCATCCCATATATGATATTGATTAAATGAAACTTGAAGCAGGATTATTATTTACTCTTCTTTCTCTAACCCTTAAGCAGAAAAATGCTGTTCAATCCTCTGCCCTCATTAGAAAACACACATAGTTATTCATTTAATAAATCTTGTATTATCAATAATTTGATGGTGAATGAGTATATCTCATGTTATTTTAAAAGGAAGTTGGCTAGGAACAATATTTATTCGCATAATGAGGTCCTTTACAATGATTAATTCTACTTGATTCCCTTCATATAGCTATTCAAACTTATGGTCGGGTCTCTCCCTTCCAGAGGGTTGGGGTTGGGGTTGGGGTTGGGGTTGGGGTTGGGGTTGGGGTTGGGGTTGGGGTTGGGGTTGGGGTTGGGGTTGGGGTTGGGGTTGGGGTTGGGGTTGGGGTTGGGGTTGGGGTTGGGGTTGGGGTTGGGGTTGGGGTTGGGGTTGGGGTTGGGGTTGGGGTTGGGGTTGGGGTTGGGGTTGGGGTTGGGGTTGGGGTTGGGGTTGGGGTTGGGGTTGGGGTTGGGGTTGGGGTTGGGGTTGGGGTTGGGGTTGGGGTTGGGGTTGGG
>NW_028292118.1:0-24058 GCF_963383615.2 Lipophrys pholis
CCCAACCCCAACCCCAACCCCACCCAACCCCAACCCCAACCCCAACCCCAACCCCAACCCCAACCCCAACCCCAACCCCAACCCCAACCCCAACCCCAACCCCAACCCCAACCCCAACCCCAACCCCAACCCCAACCCCGAGGAGAGGACTTTGTGCCGATCTGCTTGACTTATATCCAAATGGTATTAGGAAGAAGAAGTTCCTTTAAAAGTGAGAATGATAATGAGGACTGATTAAAATGGAACTATTTACTAGTAGAGATGTTAAGTCTAATGACAATGCTCCCTTATTCATTATCATCTATAACAAATATTCACATTTAATCTAATGGGTAATCATGCTGGCGGAAACACACTTTTTAGCCTTGCTATTCCATCAAAGGTCCTCAGTTTCACCAGGCTATGAGCACTTGTAATAAATTATCAAAGATCAAATTCAAATTTAAATGGAGGAAGAGCATTCAAGCAGTCCTAACGCAGACTTTTTGTTGAAGATGGAGCCTTCTACTGCTTCCCCTGATTGTTAGGATGATTCAGGAGGAAAACCATTGGTTCCTCTCTCGAGCTTGCATTTCTCAAGAAGGAGAGAGGTAGAGCCCAGACCACTACCCACAACCTACTAGGAATACTAAGTCGACAAGGAGAACATCAACTTCTCTTCCATAACACTCCTCTGAGACCATTCCACTTACCTCGGATGATGTAGCCTCGACCTGAGGTCAAAATTTCACAGAGCAAAAAGAGCGGGCAGAAGGAAGTCATAAAAGTCGATTGGGATTCTCCTTCCTACAAGGGAGGCCGATTCAGAGGGTGATTCATAGTCATTTATGCTTGGTATGCTTCCGACTGGGTATCATGATCGCCACCCAGCCTTTTTTCTATGACTAGGATAGAAGTTAAGGCTAACTCTCAAGCTTTTCATTCATCTAGATTAGAGTTCCTTCCAAACATGCTGCAACTGGCCATCGCTTTTATCCTTGAATCACTTCGGCAATTGTAGTCTTAGGTGAGACTTTTACACCACCTCGCTTTTTCTTGCCAGAGACTAAGCAATGGATATCCATCCCTAAGCAGACAAACGACACTGCAATGCCCTTCTCCTTAAGAAACGGGACCTGAATTACTCCAAGAACAGTGATCCCATTCGAATGCCGGTAGGCATACTGCATGAACCCAGGTCCCTCAAACCTGTGTACTTAAAAATACCTCTAAATGTAGGGTCCAACATTGATGAGCCCTCTGACCTGAGGCACCCTTGGCTAGTCTTCATCAGGATCGGCTATTTCTGCCTCATGTTTTTCCATTCCAATTATTAATGTTGATACAAATCTACAGAGCAGTATCGAAATCCTTGAGGCCTGAGTTTATCCGAGAGGATAATGCTAAGGCTATGTTGGGGATACTGTCAGCTGAGAGGAGCAAAGGGTATTCTGCTCAAACTTATTACAAGTTGGGATAGTTTATCAAGATGGTTGACAATCATAGGTATCTCAATCATCCGGATGTCCTCGAAGCCCTCAAGTTCAATAGACTAGACAATAAGTCTCACGAAGATTTGATCTACAGTTTTGACCTTATTTCAAAGCTGCTTTTCAGCACTCGCAAGGTCGAACAGTTACTCTCCTCAACTCAGATAGATAAAGTAACTCTGAAGGTATACCTTGAACAGCGTATGAAGGGACTAAAGGAGAGATTGGACGATATGTGCCTTGAGGACAAAATTCCAGTGTATATCCTATTCAAGTACATTTCGGGGTTGGGTTACCAAGATCTACCCCTTGAAAAGGCAGTGCACTCAGTAATTAGACTATACTCTCCAGATGATGAGCAGTTTGATGCCAAATCAGTATACATGCTCATAAAAGCTCTCTCAATTCATCATACGGGATGTCAACCAACGTGTACGATTTCATTTTTCAATTGGTTAAGCAGTTGAAGCAGGAGGATTGGACTGAGATGGAGCTGGGCAAGAAGATTTCATTTTTTTAGCAGTTGGCCTGTCTTGAACTTTATCGCAAAACATCTCATAGGATCAACCCTCAATTGCTTGTCTAATTGAAGGATCATCTGAAGGGACAGGTAAAAGACATAAACAACTAAATCTCTGCAATCTCAGTCTACAAAGCATACAGCTGTCTTCCTCTCAGCTTTGACAATTCGTTACTGAGGGATGTTCATGACCAGATCAAAGAAATGCTATGCAGGCAGCAAACTACTCTGCGTTTTATTTCAAGGTTGATGGAGCTGTTCCCCAAGAATAGGATTCCCTTAACAGAGTAGTTTATAAGACTCATGTTAAAGAGTATGGAGGAAAAGATGGGAAAAGAGTACAGCAACCTGATGATGCTTTCCTAAATTGCAAGAAAGGCACCTCGATTCTTACCGCTTCGCCATCTGTCAGCCTTCCTCGAGCCTATCCTAAAGGCAGTAAAGTAGAACCAACTTACCAACTGCCTCTCAAAGCAGTCAGCTCTATAATAAGGGCTATATAAACAAACTAAATTCAAGAGCGATCATTGTGCAGAATTTGACGATTTATTTGCCAAAGGAAAAGCTTGAATAGTGGGTGGTTAAACTGTATGGAGGAGAGATCGAGGGCACGCTTATAACTAAGTGCTTAGCTTTGAATTGTATTATTAATATAGGTAGAGAGCATAAGAGATTGTTCAACCATATCATCAAGGCTATCAAGGCATTATAAACAGTCTAAGAAAAGTACGAATTCCTAAACTAGTTTTTCAGTAGGTTGCAGTCCGCCAAGTCACAAAATTTCCAGTAAATCCAAATTTAGATGAGGAATCTCTTGCAGGAGATCATTGGCGAACTGTCAAATGAACAGCTCATCAATATTGCCTTCTTGTGTTGCACTGGATGGCATAGACACCTCTGGCTGAATCACCTTCTGACCCCGTTGTCAAATCTACCCTTCAACAGCGTTCTCACACAGTACCAAATGCTACCTCGGCAAAGACGCACCAAGGATCTTGTCAGACTGTTATGCTCCACCCAATCTAAAAAGAATATTGTGTACCCAATCGACGTCATCAGGCTGCTTAAAGAACTCACTCCTGTCCTAGCAATCAACGAAAACAGCCATTTGCCTCTGGAATAAATTAAGGCTTCGAATTAAGCCTGGGCTAAACAGGATCCTCAAAAGTATGCAGCTGTGGCCTCTCATACTGATTTGAGTTATGTTGCCAATCTGCTGAATGCTGTAGGTCTGTAGTATAGGTGGGTGGTGGAAGCAGCTTTCTGCAAGCTTCCTAAATTACTTCGAGAGAGGATTGAGTTACTAGACCTGGCAATGTCATCACCCTACCGCCTGCAGCTACTCGAACAGGCCTAAAAGTTTAAACTACTTGCTTAACAAATATCCTTAAGCGACTAAGACCTAGTATAGAACCGTTAATCTCTAAAAGCGACATAATTCAGCAAACTGATTCGCAGTGAACTAAGATTGCTGCGTGCCGGAGTGCAGTTAGTCGACAAGATCTATTTATAGAATCTGGTTGAAAAGCTTCCCTTTGAAGAAATACTGAGGTCTGGAGATATCCTGGCCTTGGAACTGATCATCTGTCAGGAACTTGGCCATGTTGAGAAATTAAAGCTGGGTGGGGTTGAAGAATGGTTGGGTAGTAGAAGCTCAACTTTTATACAGGTGTTTATGAGACAGTTGAACCAATAACTCAGCATGCTCCAGCAAGATAAAACTTCTCAAATCCATGCCAGATTTTAACCAATCGTCAAAACCTTCATTCCCATGCTGTTTCATAACCACCCTAACATCCCTGCTCTACTCTAAACCCTCAAATTCCTTTTCTCACAGGACAGAACCTCTAAAGAGACCATACTGGACATGCTTACCAGACTGGCATAGATTATTAAGCATCAACTACGGGGTGCAGATCTCTATGCTATTTCAAGAATCATTTTGCTTAGGAAGGAGGTCATCCCTCTATAAATGTACATGGCGGTCAGTGGCAGGATAGACCAGGCACCACAGATCTATGTCAGATATCTGCCTACCTTCTTGTCCTTTTTGGCCATCAACCCTTAGTAGGGTAAAAAAGTCGCAGTCAATCTTTTGAAGGCAATTGATAGTGAAGAGAAACGAGCTGAAGAGGCGCTCTTTCAGGCCTTGCGTCGTGATCAGTTGATAATTGCGGCCCTATTGAAGATGCAACTCACTGATAACAAGATATTCCGTATGGCAGGAGCAAAGTTCCAAAAATCAGTGAAAGGCAGGAAAGACCCCCTGTCAAAGTACGAACACTGGTTGCTGAAAGAAGTCTCATAAGTGTTCAATCAGTCCATCCCTCCTTCTGACAAATTAATATTATCATGAAATCAGTTTTTACGAAGGCCAAACCTTCTCTCTCCTAGGCATTGCCCTTGCAACATCCTTAATTGGATGCTAGGGGGGTGGGGTATGTCTAGGTAGGAGAGATCCTGCTGCTTGAGCATGAGGGGCCTCAGCCTCATCATCTCCAGATTATGAGGTATTTTCTTGCTGGAGAGAAATCGCTGCTGGTTTCAAACCTTCCTTTAAGCCTGAACCATCCGGTTTAAGATAGAGTAAAATAAGAGTCTGTCCCAGAAACAGTCTAGTTAGACAAAAAGAATGTGATCGCATGGCGATACAACTCCCAGTAGAAGGTATCTTCTGGACAAAGGCCAACCCTCAACCTAGGCAAAAATGGAGCACCAATCAAAACCTGGTCGTGTCACAATGTGAGACCTGTCACAAGTAGCAATTCAAAGAGATCTACACAGCCTTGTAAGGCATGATCAGTAGTCCTAAGGATACTGTTCCAGTTAGATTGGCAGTGGTGATGAGCATGGGACAAGGTATGAGCGAATGGTTCATTTCTGCACTTACAAAGCTTGTAAGGATGAATCTTATGGGGTGCATGGTGATCCTCTCGAAAGGACATCCTTGTATCACCAGGTTCGAGCACCCTGCCAGCTACCATCTCAAAATAGGCCCTGCTAATAAAGGCTACTAACATCTAACCGGGATCTTGATCATCGCTAAAAATTGTCCTTTAGGCGCCTTATAGCCCAATGAAAAGGCTTAGCTAGGGTTGCAGTCCAGTCGTCGAGAATTATCTGTTTCAAGATTGTATTAAAACGCAGAGGATGCTCCGCTCAACCTTACCTCATGTGCTACATCCGATCTTGCATTCTGATTTTATATGTATCCAAGCATGAATACATTACAGTCGCTGATCACCTTCTTGAGCCATGTGCCAGGTCGTGATCGGTCCTGCAGGATTGTCCAGTACTTGGCGAAGATGATAGCAGGACTGCAGGAAAAGGCCGGAATGAGCAAGAATGCTGAGCCTTTTAACAACCTAAGCAAGCAACTCGGAATGGCACGAAAGATACTCAGGTTCGGGCGTGAAATTGGACTGATCCTTGACAGTATCAAGCTAGTGGAACAAATTGGCAATTAATCTCCTTCCAAGAAGACCCTGGCAAGATTTTTCAAAATAATTGGCAATACGGCTCTACTGGTCTACTTCCTGGTCGACCATATTCTGTTCCTGCATGCGATACGACCCATCGAGAATGCAGTTTTCGTTGGCTGGATGGAATGGCTGAGCAATGCGGCATGGTTGCTGGAATGCTTGATGGGAGTGTTGAAAGGCTGTATCTAAATAAACATGCTTATACAAGACATTAGTAACGGACAGCAGATGCTAACCAGCTCAGTCTAGCTATCAAAAAGCGCTATTGATGGAGTTCTGGCCTACTGCTTCTTGAAGCCAGGGCTAGTAAAGAAGGAGACTATCGGTGGAATGGGGACAGCCACCTCTTTGCTAGGTTCGTATTTGATTTGGAAATGAGAGTCAATCATTTGTACACTCTTTCTAGCCGGGGGAGACTTTTCGACTATTTCAGCATGCGGAATGCCTTTTAGGTGTCTTTCTCCTCACGGACGTTCTCGATAGTGCGCGAGTATGAATGGGACTCCTGCTTGGCCACGTAGATGGGGTCATATTTGCTGTTGATGGATCGTTTAGGGATTTTACCACCCTTCAGAGTGTTCCAGACTCCTTTGATCTTAATACGCTTGTATTTCGATTCGATACGTTGGTTCTCCACCTTCTAATATTTATTCAAGGTCTTCTTGATCTCACACTCTATGTTGTTGATCGTCAACGAGTCCTCATAGTTGTGTGATGAGTTACGGTGGGCTCCTACCTTCAGTGGCTTAGGGTAGAAAAAGTTGTTTATTAGGTACTGGTTCTCAGTCTTGGGAAGTACCACGAATTGCCTGGGCTAGATTTTCTCCTTGAGAGCCACTCGCTTAGACAACACCCCGATCTGTCCTGATTTGAGGCCAAGGTACTTGAGCGAGTAGCTTTTGCCGATATACTCTTCAGCGTTGGCTAGCAACTTGTTGATGGGGAGATGGCGTTTATCGTCAATGGGAATGCCTAGTTGCTAGAGTTGCTGCAAGAACTTGTCCTTGCTGTCGAGTGCCTTGTTGAAGAGGTGGTAATACTGATGAGGGTTGAAGATCTTATGGTACTCCCAACCCCAACCCCAACCCCAACCCCAACCCCAACCCCAACCCCAACCCCAACCCCAACCCCTCCAGGCATCCAAACATCTTATGATACGGATAATCACTCTCCTTATGTACGCAGGTACTCGCCAATGTCTGCTTGGTTGAACATGACCACTGCAGTTGGCTAGCTGTCCTTTATCTGCTGTGCTGATCGGGCGCTTGCCCCAAACCCTAGAGCCACATCCTTCAAATTGAATATCACTACTCCTGCATATTGCGGAATACCTTCTGACATCTTGGCAATGTGATGCTTTAACACATGGTTGCCATACAAAAAAGGCATCTCTCCACTGTCCTTCAGCCAGACCCTGTGCTGGCAGTATTTGGCCAGGTAATCCAGACAGGTCACGTTCAGCCTGAACTTGCCTCCTTTTGTGAACTTACCAAAAAGAGCACCACTTTCCAAGAATTCATCCTTGCCAATGCTGGCAGATAACCTGGCCAGTTTGGCAGACATGTAGTAGACCCGACAGCCAATGAGCCTGAAGAGGTAGGGCTAGTCAGGCCGTTCGACCAGGTACTTGATGTTTTAACCAAGGTAGTCAGAGAGTTTGCTGAAGAGGACTGAAGTTTCTTAATCAGTGAGTGGCCTCATCCAACAACAACTTAATTATTAAGCTGTGATAGGAGGTAAATATAATATCATGGTAGTGTTGACGTCCTCCAACCATTCGATTCGATACGAAGTGATGGCTGAATATTATGCTAGTCAAAGGAGTAGCATAAATCTTACCTTGGAGACATTGTGTCTAGCTAGTGAGGTGTATATGAATAAGCGAGACAGTAGTTAAAAAGCATATGATACACAGGACAGTGACTCTTTAAGAATCACTCCACTCAGTATCCCCAACGATAAAACAACCTGCACCAAGTAGGGTATCACCCAAATATTCCTAGGAGCATGAACTACCTGTCTTTTCCAATGCAGCCAGGTTCACATTTGGTTTGCCTAATGACAGTGATGCTACTTCACCCCTTGTAGAACACCCCCGTGGATCTTAGGACAAAGGGAAAATCATCCGAAAAGTGTCATGCCCCTCTCACACCAATCATCACACTGTATAACAGTCACCAACAACAAAAGTGCCATCTAAAAAGAAAGTACAAAGTGGCTGTGACATGGAAGTTCAATGCTGCCAGGCTAGCAATTGCTGCTAGACAGAGGTGGTATCCTGGTGCTGCAGCTCAGAGCATTAACCAGATTTTGAAATCGCATACTTGCCAATAGTTTAATTGCAGCCAGTGCTGATTGAACCAGCCAATATTGAAGCACATAGAATGGAGGAATGGCGAGCCATGTTCGAGCGGCAGACAGGCAGGACAGTAAGCGACACAGAATTCGATCAAGTAGTGAACAAAGCCATTCAACAGGGTGTTAGGACAGCCAGACGCTTTAAAAGATATCTTTATCGCAAGCAGCCTTCATAGCTAAGATGATGATGTCAGGCGTTATACAATAATTATAATCATTGCAAATGGAACCTGAAAGCCAAGTTGATCCTCCTCGTGATGAGGCTAGGACTAAGGGATAGAGTACCCCTTAGAATGTCTAGACTGAAAAGCCTCTTTCCAGAGAGAGGCAAATAGAGCAGTCTAATGAAGAGGTTTCATCCTAGGCTTCTCCTTCCAAGTAAATGGAAGAGCAGGCAAGGGATGCTCCACCAACCGATTAGCCTATAACGCTGGGACAACCTCTTCTAATTTCTCCTCCAATGGAGGTGATTGAGTAGTCCAAAAGCCCAGACCTAATAGCTCCAACCCTGCCTCCATCTGAATAGCAAACCGCCATTCAGTAGGCCTAGTAGTAGCAGTCTCCCATCACGACCATCTAAAAGAAAGCCTAGGAAAACGAGGATGGAGGAGGTGAGAATGACTTTTAGAAGAAGGAAACCCCTGAGAAAGAGGATGCTCCTTAAAAGGAGGAAACACCTGACAGAGAGAAGGTGCCTAAAAAGGAGGAAACACCTGACAGAGAGAAGGATCCTAAAAAGGAGGAAACCCCTGAGAAAGAGGATGCTCCTTAAAAGGAGGAAACACCTGACAGAGAGAAGGTGCCTAAAAAGGAGGAAACACCTGACAGAGAGAAGGATCCTAAAAAGGAGGAAACCCCTGAGAAAGAGGATGCTCCTTAAAAGGAGGAAAC
The DNA here is from genome assembly GCF_963383615.2 of Lipophrys pholis. NCBI lineage: Eukaryota > Metazoa > Chordata > Actinopteri > Blenniiformes > Blenniidae > Lipophrys > Lipophrys pholis. The sequence continues at coordinate 8,721 of NW_028292118.1, forward strand.
ACCTGACAGAGAGAAGGTGCCTAAAAAGGAGGAAACACCTGACAGAGAGAAGGATCCTAAAAAGGAGGAAACGCCTATTTCTGAACAGGAGGAAACTTTGGGCAAGAGGGACATGTCTTAAAAGGAAGAAACGCCTGACAAGGAGGAGGAGGATATACCTTAAAAGAAGGAATCCATGCTCTTATCAAGCAGGGAGAAGGATGTCATTAAGAGCAAGGAGGACAACTACGAGATCAGCGATGATGATGAAGAGTAGTAGAAGGAGTCGGATTCAGACGCCATGAAGAACAGTGAGGAAGGAGATGACGACTTGATGGACCTAGAAGAAGGCGAGGATGAAGAATAAGGGCTAGAAGGGTCATTCAGTAGACCTCTCGAGGAAGAGATCGACCCCTTCTAGGAGTATCTCAAGAGAGAGGAAGAAATGCTTGACTGGTGTGCTGAAAATAGTGCGGAGTGGATTGACAGGTAGTTCCCTTGTGACATTAACCAGTTCTATAAGGAGGATCTGCCGTAGTGGGCCAGTGATATTGGCACGATCGAGTGGAGACGACCACATTAGATTAGCAAAGAGGCTAGGTTCATAGACAAAGAAACATAGTTTGACGTCAGGCAAGGCGTGTTCGCTGAAAGCTGGTTCATTGGAGCTCTTGGGTCAATTACTTCAAAGCAAGATCTGCTGCAGAGATTGATCGTCTCCTCATAGTTTTTTGATAAAGGGTTTGTAACCTTCCAGTTCTTCAAGAACGGGAAGTGGATTCAAGTAACGGTGGACACAATCCTACCATACGAAAGGTAATCTAACAACAGGACGAGTGTCTATTCGAGCTGTGCGAATCCAACTGAGTTCTGGGTACAGCTCATGGAAAAGGCATATTGCAAGCTACATGGGAGCTATGATAAAATATGCTAGGGCAGCATTGTGGAAGGGCTGGTCGATCTCAGTGGAGGAGTGAGCGAAAGCCTCAGTCTCTAAAACCCTGAGGATGTCAAGCGGCAAGACCATATGAACCATGTCTGGCACAATCTCCTCTACTTCTACAACCAAAAGTTCTTGCTCTCCTGCATCAACGAACTGCCAGGCAAAAGCGCCAAGATCGCAGAGGCGGGGCACAACGGCATCCTGGAGAACCACTACTACCCCATAATGGACATTCGAGAACTACCAAAGTAGCAGCTGAAACTGATCCGCATAAGAAACCCGTATGGCAATGAAGGAGTGTGGACAGGCCCCTTTTCATAGGACAGCGAGGACTGGGACAAACATCGCAATCTCAAGGAAGAGTTGAAATTCACGAACAAGCTAAGCAAGAAACAGGACTCGTCCTGGTGGATGAGCTTCAGTGACTGGCTGATTAACTACAACACCATCCAGATCGGGAAGATCTTCCCCTAAACCTGGGAGAACTACTCCATTGAGGGTAAGTGGCAGAGCAAGACTTATGGTGGCCCTTGTCCGTTCGGCACTGATCGCAGTCCTTAGCGAGTCAAAGTGGTCTAGGTCAAGAAAGGCTTCAAGGACATGAAGGACAGGATCAGCCGGCAAAAGCCCACCCATGAGCAGCCGGACACTGACGACCGATGGTTCAACAACCCACAGTACCGCATTCGAGTGACAAAGGACACGAAGATTTACATTTCGTTGATGCTGGAGGATGAAAAGCTGAGCAAGCTGCCCTACATGCAGACCAACTTCATGATCATAACCAACCGGCACGGCAAGAACAGAGTCTGGTAGAAGCCAGCTCCCGAGGACATCGTGGTTGAGGGCAACCCGCATGGGCTGGTCCCAGCACAGCGCTAGATCACAACCTACATAACACTCAGACGGTTCCCAGGCAAGAAAGACGGGCACTACATCATCATCCCCAACCTGCTCTAGATCAACAAGGAGATCAAGAAGGAGGACAAGCGCATGTACTTCCTCAGGCTGTTTGCCTCTGAACCGATTGATGTGGTTGAGCTGCCTTAGACACTGGAGCATGTGGAGGATGGTACCTGGAACGATGACAGTGCGGGTGGAAGAAGGAGGATGTTTGATGAGAAGGATAAAGTTTATAGGGACAACCCGGGCTGGTGTCGCAACCCCCAATACTTTGTCAACCTGGACAAGCCCACCCACGTCAAAATCATCTTAAGGAAGACTGGCCAGCTCAAGCGTCTGAGGAATATCAAGCCAGGCATGACCATCTGCAGGTTCGAGATGCCGCCTGTGCCTCCAGTCAGCGTCAAAGGCAGCAAGACCATGCACGACCGAGACTCGAAGAAGATCGACAGTGGATTCGTAACCAGATCTTGAAAGATTGCTCAAACAGACCAGCCAGCAACTCAAGCCGCCTATCATGGAAGGCATCGAACGTAAGCTGTTCATCACTTCACAGGAGAAGTTCAAGGAGTCGCAGTATGCCCTGGATGAGTACTCAGCTCTGTACTTCTTCTGGAACCCGACTGAAGGCCCCTTCATCATCATCCCCTCGCTTGAGCAGTAGAAGAACGCGACCTTCAAACTAACCTTCTTTTCTAACAACCCCATCACCGTGCAGAAACTGGATGAGGGCAAGAACTCAGTGGCAGTCGGCAAATGGGAGCAGGACATCTCAGGAGGAGGGTGCCATCTCAAGAAGGACTGGCTGATCAACCCGAAATACCTGCTCACCTTCAACGACCTCAGAAACAGGGCTGACCTGAAGATCAAGCTGATGATTGCAGACCGCAACTGGAAGAGGGTGAATGTGAACACCGTCAAAGGCATGATCGGAATCTACTTGCTCAAGCGGAAGGAAGGAGGGAAGATCACTTACGACGATGTGATCGAGCAGACGAACTTCCTGCCGGTGGGGTTGACCGAGCTGACGTTAAAGGACGTGTTGGGCAGCACAATGGACATCTGCAAGGAGGGGTACATAATAATGCCATGCACCTACGAGTAGAAGATCCATGGGTCGTTCATCCTGGCTGTGTCTTCTGACAAGGAGATTAACCTGACACCGTTCAAATGATCCCTTATTATGCCTGATTAGTTCGATAAAACCTTTGCCAGTGCTGTGGCTAACCTCCAGTCGTTCAGAGACAGTAACGATGCCATGGTCAGGGCTGGCGGGAAGGATCTTGGGAGTCATCCCTCGCTGTAGGACATAGACAGGTACATTGCCCAGCTCAGCAAGAAGTACCTCAACCCTGCCAATTTCAAAAGGCTGCAGAGACTCAAGGCTGAGTACTCCAAACAGCTGCAGCGCAGACAGGACATCCTCTAGCCTCATGCAGATAACCACTCAGAAAGCAGCAGCATTCCTGATCACGATGAAGAAAGGCAGCCTGCACTGCTCTGGAGGCTTGAACAAGAGTACGTCCAGGACATGGAGTACGAAACACAGGAGGAGCGGAAGAAGGCCTTGCTGAACATCGAGAGCCAGATCACATAGATAAACGAGGTGATGATCGACACGATGGCGATGACGCATCAGCAGGGCTAGAACCTGGGGCTGATCAGCTAACACATCGAGCATGCGCAGACAAACTGTCTTGAGTCAACTCAAGAGATGCAGGAGGCCAACCAGCGACACTCGCAATCAAGGAAATACATAATAGGAGTGTCTTTACTAGCCGCTATAGTGCTCATCCTGGTGCTGTGTTTCATCTTCCTGTTCTGAATCGTATTCTTTGCTTGTCTTGTTGCTGTGCGCCATTAACAATTATGCGCCGGATCAGAAGTGTCAACCCTCTGACAGGAGTGCTCTTTAAAGAGTACCCTTTTGTCCAGAAGGAGGAGTTGGGACAGGTCATTGCCAGGGCTCATTAGGCCTATCTTAAGTTCAGCCGGGAGGGGATGGCTGACCGGGCTCAGAGGATTCAAGCCATGGGACAGGTTATTCGCAAGAAGGAGGAACATCTTGCCAACCTCCTCGTCCAGGAAATGGGCAAGCCTATCACTCAGGCACGTGCCGAAGTCAAGAAGGCTGCTCTCTACTGCGACTACTACTCCACAAACATGGCACCACTGAATCCAGTCCCTGTCAAGGCAGACGCGAGTAGACTGGCTGAAGTCCGGTATGAGCCTTTGGGCATCATCTACGTGATCCTCCCTTTCAACTTTCCCTTCTTCCTGAACTTCAAAGGAATCCTGCCCAATCTGCTGCTGGGTAATACCATGATCGTCAAGAATGCCGACTCCTGTCCTCGAGTCGGACTGGAGTGTGAGCAGCTGTTCATGGAAGCAGGCTTTGCTGAAGGAGTGTACCAGAACGTTTTCACATCTGTTTAACAGCTTGACTTCATCCTGGAAAAGCCTCAGGTCTGTGGAGTAAGCTTCACGGGTTCTAGTCTGGCAGGTGAAACAATTGCAGCTTCAGCAGGAAGGAACCTCAAGCGCTGTGTGATGGAGCTTGGGGGGAACGACCCCTTCCTTGTGCTGAAGGGAGCCAACCTGGACAACGCAGTCAAGGGGGCAGTGGCTGGTCGCTGTGCTAACTCAGGTCAGGTATGCTTCTCGCCCAAGCGGTTCATCATCGAGGATGAGCTTTATGAAGCCTTCAAGGAAAAGCTCATCCTCGCTTTGAAGGCGAAAAGGGTAGGTGACCCAGCTTTGGAGGACACTGAGATAGGGCCGATTGCCAGGGCAGATCTCCTTGAGCACCTGGTCCAGCAGATTGCCAACCTACCAAAATCCTGGAAGGTCACCTGGCAACGAGAAGACATGAAAGCGCCCTTCTTCCCGATCACCGTCCTCTAAGCTGATCCTGAGAATGCCCTTGACGAGTAGGTGTTCGGGCCAGTCTACACCCTCTTTCGGGCCAAGTCAGAAGACGAGGCAGTGAAGATAGCCAACCAGGGAAGCTACGGACTCGGGGCATGCTGCTACGGACCTGACCTCACTGCTGAACGAGTAATGGGCCAGGTGCGTAGTGGGATGGCCTTCATCAACGCAGTGACGAAATCAGACACAGGGTTTCCAACGGGCGGGGTACAAAGATCTGGGTTCGGCAGAGAAGGCGGGTAGTAAGGCTACAAACAATTCGCTAACATCCGCACAGTCTTCATCAACAAGCACGAATAGCCCTGAACCTAACTCATCCTGTATAATCAAATGCTTGTCAACAAGTCGACTCTTGAGGTGCTGAGCTCAACAGATCTACAGGGACTGTTACAAACTGGTGAGGAGGATGGCTGACTAGCCGGAGAAGGTGAGAGCGGTGCGAGGAGTGCTGAGGCAGGAGTTCGAGCGCAATCGGTATGAGTCTGACAACGCACGCATTCAGGGACTACGAGAACGTGCGGTGAAGGGGATCACAAACTACCTGCTGCACAGCATAAAAAGCGAGTTGGTGGGCCAGTCCAAGCCAGATTGAGATATTGGATGGAAGTCATGTTCAAGCTACTCTTTACTAAGGGGATCAGTCTTCACTTCACTGTCCTTCGTAGTCTCTGACCTTTTCTCTGAGCTCATCAATGAGGCTGTTGTTCTCACAAATCATGACCTTCAGCTGCTTTATCTCGAAGTCCTTGTCAATCACTCTCAAGTCCCTGTCCATCCTCTCCTCGTACGCTTCACTCTCCGTCGACTGCTCTACCCTGCACATGCTCAACTACGCCTCCTTCATCTCCTGCTTCAGCTCTTCATACAGCTGTGAGAAGTTCGATATCATGTCTCGTTCCTCAAAGCTGAACAGCTTGTGGCCTTGCTGCTAGCCCTGTTCTTGCAAGTGGGCCAGTCCGCGGATGAAGCGCTGTTCGGTGAATGACTTGGCGATGTCCATTACCGTCTCCATCTTGAAGCGCATGGAGGACATCTTCATGTGCAGGTCAGTCATGCAGATCTGAGTCTTTTCAAGCTGCTCTTTACCATGCTCCATGTAGGTCCTGTAGAACTAGTACACGTCGAGCTTCTAGATTGCGCTTTCCAGCTTGGCACTTATCAAGCTGTAGTCGGAGAGGTGTCGGTCCAGCTGCCTCTCCAGCTAGATGTTCTGGCTGAAGAGCAACTGCACCTTTTCCTCGAGCCTGGCCCTGATTCCATCATCCGATTTGGAGGGGATGCTTTTGCGGGAGGGGAATTGCCGCTAGTGGACGAAGCTGCGGTAGGAGCGGGAGAACTAGCAGAGAAGGTCTCTGAGCTAGAGATCGGTGAGGGTGATGCGGCTGTGTCGTTTTCTACGAGTGGCAAAGAGCTTATCGATGAAGCTGTAGACATGCACCTCCTCGAAGTCAATGCCCTGATCACCTTCCTCAGAAGAAGCGTCATCCTAGTTGAGCCGGATAGCCTGTATCTTCTTCATCTGCCGGCAATATAAACATACACAAATAGACTAGCTCATGGACTTTGAAGTGAAGGAGTACGATATCAAGGAGGACTACATCCTGGACGAGAAGGTTGGAGAGGGCAACTACGCCAGTGTGTACCGGGGGTTCAGTAGGAAGGGCAAGAAGGAGGTCGCTGTCAAGGCCATCTCCAAAAAGGGCATGGACTATGACGAGCAACTTGCACTGCAGGGGGAAATACTCATCATGAGCCAGGTCCACCACCCCAACATCGTACAGCTGTTTGATGCCTACGACACTGATCACTACTGCTACCTGGTGCTGGAAATGATGAATGGAGGGGAGTTGTTCGACCGGATTGTCGAGAAATAGAGTTACTCCGAGAAGGATGCCTGTGAGGTGATCATCCCGGTCATTGATGCCATCAGGTGCTGCCATAAGATAGGAGTCGCACACCGTGACCTTAAGCCCTAGAACCTGCTGTACTCGGATGAAGGTGCGAGTGGCATCATCAAAGTCAGTGACTTTGGAGTGTCAAAGATCATCAACTAGACTCTGACGCACACTGCCATCGGAACCCCTAGCTACCTGGCTCCTGAAGTCATCAATGGCAGTGGGTACTCCCTCAAGATCGACTACTGGGCAGTCGGAGTGATCCTCTACATCCTGCTTTGTGGATACCCTCCCTTCTGCGAGGACAACAACGAGAAGCTGTTCTAGCTGATCAAGGCCGGCAACTACAGCTTTCCAGAGGAGGACTGGGCGCGGATCAGTGAGGAGGCCAAGGACTTGATTCGCAACCTGATTGAGGTGAAGGTTGAAAAGCGTTACGGGGCGGATGAGATTCTGAGCCATCCGTGGGTGGTGAACCTGAAGAAGAGTGAGGTGGTGCTGGCTGACCTGCCAAAGAAGATAAAGCAGTACAATGCTCGGCGTAGGCTGAAAAGAGCCTGTCTGACAGTCCTGGCCTCCAACTCCTTCTCCAAGACCATTAAAAAGTGATTATGCATTCACGTCAATGCCATTAAATATGATCAGGCTGTGGATGAGCAAGAGGGGGCTCAGTTTTTTTAAGAAGGCTTTGCAGGAGGGCAGGCTTGGTGAGGAGGCGAGGAAAGAACCCTCTAAGGCAAAGAACCTTCTTTCGATGAAGAATGCTGTTGACCACCCTTTCAAACACTAGACCAAGTTCAACTTCATGAACTAGAGTCAATGGATCTCTAAGCAAAAGACCACTGCCATCTTCTAGCTGCTACCCTCCTAACCCCACAAGCAGGCATAGCTTTATCTCTCTGAAAAGGGGGTCAGAAAGGATCTATAGATGTTCGTCACAAAGCTGGAGTAGCTGCCTAACACAACCAACCTCACCTTCTTGCTCAAGCTGGTTGATATCAATGCTCTAGCTAGGATGGCAGTGTCAAGAAGCCACCACGATCTGCTTTTTAGACTGGCTCAGGCCATCGCCCATAAGGGCTTCTTCAACTCCTAGCATGTCCACCCCATGCTGTTCGAGCACTATGCTTCGAGGCTGCTGGTCGACAGTACCTTCATGCACCAGCAGTTCTTGCCATGGCTGGTTTCACTTGAGCACAGCCAGCAACAAAGTGCTATCTAGCTTCTAGAGAAGATGCATCTGGGGTCAGGTGTGAAGGTGGACCCTGATGCCTTTGCAGAGAGCTATGTAGGGCTGTAAGAGAGTACAAAGCTGCAGCATGTTGAGATATTGGCAAGGGCTTGTGACCTTTTCAAGATGGACCTGCTGGTACTTGACTTGGCCAACCTCTGCGCAAAACAACTCAAGGCAACCCCTCCCACTGTCGTTAACGCTCTTTGTAGAGTCGTCTTGCGGTCTGAAACTGAGTCGACCAAGAGCGAGAGTATCCAGCGGATTCTGGAGCAGCATGGGATGATGGAGGACTTGACGGGCCGCTACCACCTTCTGATGGGGAAGATTGTAGACGGTGAGGGTAGGGCTGCAGTGGAATGCTTCAATGAGTTGTTTTACTGGCTGTTCGTCGAATCGATGCGAGCACGAGTAAAGATCCTGATGAACCTACCAGCAATTCAGAGGAGCATCGACACGCCTGAATAGCGAGAGATGATGATGTCGCTGTCCACGGATGAGCACATGATCTAGCTGTACAACCGGTTCTCCTCAAAGAACGAGTACTTCGAGAGCCTGATCGACAAGCAGGATATCTTCAAGCACTGGGAGGACAAGGACACATAGCTGCGCTTCAAGTAGATTGCGAAAGGGTACGGACTCAGCCAAGTGATAAAGCTCAAGAAGAAGCAGAGCTTGGTGACGACCTACGAGGAGATCACTGGCCAGCAGGACCTGGAGTAGCAGTTCAAGAAGGCCATCGCCCATGAGAAGAAGGAGTTTGAGGAGAGCAGAAAGGGCAAGGCTGAGCTCATTGCCATCCTTCACAAGCTGATGCCCGAGTAATTCGGCAGCAAGTACATGCTCAAGCACCAGCTCTAGGACAACTTCCTCATGCTGGAGGTAGAGGAAGTGCGTTTGCTGGCATCCTACGGCATCCTGATGAACGCTCATGACCCGAACACTGTGATCGAGGACATCATCTGGGTGGTTGAGAACAATCTCAGGCACATCGACCCTTGCAGCCCTGCCCGCCAGCAGCACAACTACATCCACCTGTAAGCCAGGGACAGAGAAATACTCTTGAACAATATCAAGGCTCGGTTCATCGCCCACAATGTCGACTACCTCCGCAGGAAGGAGGTTGAACCCCAGGGCCTGCAGCTGGCCAGACACAGCTTTGCCGAGGCTGTCAATCACAACATCAGGATCAACCTGGAAACCTGGCTCTACCTTTAAGGCACTGTGCGGGTCCAAGGCGACTATCTTGACTTCATCACCGAAATGATCATCCTCGGACAGCAGACTGAGCAGCCACTGGCTGTCTACCTAGCTGAGAAGGTGGCTCTCCTAGCCGGGTAGACCATCCCTCACCACCTGGCCCACGTCGCTAGCTAGTTCCTGGCACTCACCAAGGTCCAGCCTCCTCATGTGCTGCACAGGGGCAAGGCTGGCCTGGCACTGGTCGGTGGCGTGGACAGGGAGAAGATATACGACCCCTCGCAAGACTACAAGCACATAATGCTCAAGAGGGAGATGCTGTCCTACCTGCACAACATCCAGCAGTACGTGGAGAGCCCCATGGACCCGTACATCGACGCCCTGCTCGAAAGCAGCTCCATCTTCTGGCACAGCAAAGGCCCCTCTAAGCCCCGATCCGAACTGCTGGCTGACATCGATTGCAGACTCAGGCATGAATGAATGAATGCTTTGATAAATGATCGTTCTGACCAGACTGGCCTGCTCCTTTGGCGTGACTTTCAACAAGCGCAGGCCGGCTGGCTACGTCCACCCGAACTAGCACCTGCAGACCCCATTCGCCAAGTGGAGGATTGGACTGGGGGACTTGGTGCATGTCCGCTGGGGCAAGGACAGGAAGAAGGAGGGCAAGGTGCTGAAGCTGGATAGGAAGGCCAATACCGTGGTTGTGGAAGGAGTCAACATGAAGACCAGCGAGGGCAAGAAGATCGATGAGAAGGAGGGCATCAAGGCCTAGCCCATGCCAGTCCATGTTTCAAGGGTGGCCTTGGTCGACCCCACCACCAACAAGCCTGGCAAAGTCCATTTCGGGTTCACTGAGCAGGGCGAGAAAGTGCGAGTGTTCAAGAAGTCAGGAGCCATCCTGCCACGACAGCAGCCCTACAAGAGCAGGATGGAGAGGCTGGCTAACCGTGCTGATTCAGCAAGTGACACGGCGAGTGACCTGGCCCTTGAAGTGACTTACAAGGGGTAGGACTTAGCAGGGCTGAAGGACCAGTTCGAGCGCAGGATGAGATAGAAGGAGGAGCGATAAAAGCTGCTGATCTTCAAATGACCAATAAATTGGTGGATGATGACTGGCTGAACAAGGCTTATGGTAAGCCTGTCTCCAGCTTGTATAGGCATGTCCTCCCCAAGCCCATCAGAATCAATGACACTTTGCCTCCTGCTGCTTGTGCTAGGCTCCCTTCCTCCACCGCCAAACAGAGGCATAAAATAGTCAGCTTGAAGGGGTAGCAGCAATCGATGACAGCTAGGGAGGGACAGCGGCATGCACTTGTCTCGCTTGACAAACTGGCTGGATCGTTTGCCATCCGCTTGATCCCCGTGCCATGCGAGGCTCACCAGAAATAGAGACGACGTATGAAGACCAGCCCGAGCAAGTACCTGCAGGTGGAGCGGTTCAAGCTGACTGCCCTGCGAGTGAGAGAGCCGCTGGGTAGGGGGCGTGGCTGAATAAAAAGAAAGCAGTAGAAAAGGGTTTTATTTAATGAAAAAAGGATCTGTGCAGCACCGCGTGGAGAAGAGGCTGGAGAGACAGGTGGAGAGCAAGAATACTGAGACCCAGGAGGAGTACGATGCCAGGACTGAGTCCATTCGGAGGTCCATCTTCACTGATCAGGCTGCTCATCAGCACATCGAGGAGCTGGAACAGTAGATCAAGCAGGACAAACGCACCATCGAAACCATGCTCCTCAAGTTCAAGGAGAGGGACAACCAGTGGCGCCAAGCACTAACTGAAAGAATCACCGAGATTAAGAGCCTCAAGGACCAGCACAAGGAACTCGTCAAGCAGCCGCAGTACAAGTAGCAGCTGGAGGCAGCACGCTTGGACAATAAGAGGCTTAACGAGCTGTTGGCCAAGCTGGATGACCGCTGCGAGAAGCTGGAGGTCGACTTCGAGGAGGCTGAGGAAAAGGCCGATTAGAGAGTCAGCAAGTTTAGGGCTGAGAATGAAGAGCTGCTCATGCTGGCAGACCAAACTGAAAAGAAACGAGTCAAGCTCGCAGAGAAGCTCATCGAAATGCAGCACAAACTGAACGACACCGAGGTCAAGGCAGGAGAGACCATTGCTGACCTGGAGCACAAGATCAACCGGCTGATGGTCACCCTCCAGCAGAAATCAGAAGCCTGCCAAGACCTGACCTCCGCCCTTGAGGAGAGACGACAGGCGTAGAGAACCAGTGCTGAAGCCAAGGTGGCGATGGCTCACCTGCAGGAACAGCTTGACAGACTGACTTCCAGCAACAACTCGCTAGAACTGACCTGCAAGAGCCTGACTGAAAAGGCGGAAGAAGAGTTCCGTGCGAGGTGCCAGAAGGAGGAGGAGTGCAGGCAGTTCATCTAGAGCTTGAAGAAGTCAGAGATTGAGCTGAGTGAGGTGCAGAGGGAGAAGGCCATTCTGCAGGACAAGATGGATGACTTTGAAAAGGGGAAGGAATAAAACTCGATGATGCTGGATCGGAATAGGCAGCAGGCTAGGACCATCGCCTTGTACTAGAGCCAGAAGTAAGTCACTGAGAAGGAACTCTGCCAATACAAGGCTGATCTCGTCTCGAAGGAGAGGTAAGTGTTCGGCCTTAAATCCCAAGTCAACTATCTGAACGAGAGGTACGAACTGGCCAACACTCAGCTGCTGCACAGTGACCAGAAGCACAAAGAAATCAACAGCTAGCTCATCACGCTGCACCGCACCTACATGGAGGCTGTCTACTAGAAGGCCATCGGACACCTTCCGGACCCTGAGATGAACATTGAGGAGATGACGGACGAAATCAAGCTGAAGCTGGACAGCAAGCTGGGGGAAGGCATCCGCAAGAAGAAGCCGCTGGACCTGCTGGTGGGCAAGAAGGATTGACTTGATATAATAGAAGGATATATGAAAAGGGCCATTCGCAGGAGCGTGAGGCCAGTTCACTAGCCCCCCACCTCTTCCAAAAAGAGGCTTTCTAACAAGCTGCTGACAACCCAGCCTCACAAGCCTGTTCGCCAGTCCCTGCGAAAGACTACAAAACTAGTTTGCTCATTCTGCCACAAAGTATTCCCCAGCCTTGCTAGTCACGAGCCAGTCTGTCCCATGAACCAGAAGAACTGTGAAACCTGTGGAGTGCCCTTCCAGCTGAAGGAGTTGGTCATCTGCTCACTAGGACAAGCATCGCCTCTAGTGCCCTGGCAGGAGTCAGTTCCGCATCCAGTCGAGACGGCTCCAGCCTAGACACGAGCCCTTGATCCACTCAGAAGTGCTGGAGGCCGTGTCCTCCTCTCCCACTCTTCTATCTTAAAATAATCTTTCTCAATCCGCTGTGCAAGATGAAGCTGGCCGGGTGTAGACTCCCAACCAGCAAGAGGAGGAGCAGGAGAGTATCCCACCACAGCCATCTTCCAACTCAAGGAAGCAGTCTTTAGAGGTCTGGGATCGAGTCCGTCCGGAGTGGTTTAGAGCCCCGCCGAGACGCACTCTCGCTATGCCGAGGTAGACTGAAGCTGAGCGCGTGCTCAGGTAGGCCGAGAACGAGAGAGCGAGAGAGCTGGAGGCTAGAGCTGAGGCGAGAAGGCAGGAGCATGTGCAGGCCCTACGAAGGCAGCAGTAACGTGAAAGACGTGAGCGTGAACAGCTGGAGGACGAGCAGAACAACCGGCAAAGAGAACGAGAGAGGGTGCAAGAGGAGCGTGAGGAAAGGCAGCGTGCAGAGCATGAATAGCAGCTGCGAGTGCGACGATAAGCTGAGCAGAACCAGCAGAGCTTCGGCAGCAGACTGCTGCAAATCGACATCGAAAGCCTGATAAACTCAGGACTGGACTCATCGATAATTCCAGCCAGCAGCATTCCTGAGATCAGCAACCACATCGAGCAGCTGAGAGCACTAAGCCTGATGATGTCGCAGATCGATGCAGACGTGACTGGCACGATGGCGACCTACCGGCAGCGGATCAGAGCACTCCAAGTGACCCTGATCAACGGGATCGGGCAGATCATCCTCGCTCACCTGAACAGCCAGATGGCTGAGCTGAGCAGGCCTAGGGGACTCTCTCCCTAGCAGATCGAGCAGTGTGCGAAGGCCAGGATTGCCAGGCTAGGAGGCAGCGAGTGTCCGGTCTGCTTGCTGGACATTGAGAAGTTCCAGGAGGTCAGGGAGCTGCCCTGTAGGCATGAGTTCCACAGGAGCTGCATTGACGAGTGGCTCACCAAGCAGCCGAAGTGCCCCAAATGCAGGAGCTAGCTTAAATGACTCTTGCAATCACTAGAACAGGTCGATGTAGTAATGCTGCACCTTCTTCCCGTCCTACTCGCTGTCCTCCACCGTCGAGTAGGTCTGCTCTCGGCCCTTCCAGTAGTGCAGTTCCTGTCGAGTCTCGCTCAGCTACTCAGCCAGTTCTCGCACCAGGCCTCTTAGGTACTGCACTTCAGAGCCTTTGGGCTGGGCTTCTTTCGTGGTTAGGTGATCCTGCTTGAGCAGTTTGGCACGGCTTGCGAATTTGAGAGTGCTGATGGTCTAGGCCAGGCTGCAGTCAGCCAGGCTGATGTTGACGAGCAGGGTGGTCAAGCAACTCCCGTCCAGGGTTGCTTGCAGCACTTTGGTCAGTTTGGAGTCTCGGTAGGGCACATGGTCACATCCGGCAGTGAGGGAGTTGATCACCTTGCCGAGGCAGGACAGCGAGAAATTAATCTTCTTCGCCTCCTCGAGGACTTAGCCACTGGCCCCACTCCTGCACACATTTTCAGAGCCTGCAAGATCGACGAAGGTGAGTCTCCCCTTCCTGCCGCCCTCCCTGAGCTTGAGCGTGAAGATGGTGTGGCTGCGACTGGACCTGACATTCAGGCGAGTGCTGGAGAACCTCCTCTGAGCCTCTCCTAGTTCGATGAGCCTTTGGACGTCTTCATGAGAGCGCACCGCAATCTCAGCCAGTCCCTCTACAAAGAACCCTTCGTTGTTCTCCTTCACCTTCAGGTCCACCTTCTCCTTGCTGAACAGGTCATTGACACTCTCCTTGTAGATCTCGAACATGTTGCAGCTGAAGCGGAAGTGCTGGCCGAGGTGGAACAGGGCTGAGGTGGCTCGAGGGATGAGGCCTGGAGAGCCAGCCGTGCCGAACATCGTGTAGGTCTTGCCTGAGCCAGTCATGCCATAGGCCAGCACAGCGCATTTGTAGCCGTTCAGGACATCCAGAATGCTGCTTTCCAGCCTGCCGTACAGCTTGGCCTGTCCCTCTCTTTCCTTGAACACTCGGTCGAAGGTGTAGGTGCAGCAGTTCAGCTGGAAGGAGTTGCCTTACAGCTGGATCTAGTCACTAGGCTGCTCCCCTGTTCGCAGAGGCCTGGTGCGAACATAGACCTGTATGTTCTGGCTGTGCTTGTGAGCCTTCCGAGCACGTTCGAGTGACCTCCTCTACGTGTCAAGGTGTGAGCGACTGGCAGTCTGCACTCGACTCCTCCTTCGCTCGTGGTCAAGACTAGCATCAGCAAGAGTGATCTTCCTTCTGGGGAGGGATGATTCCATGCTTAACGAACAGATTATAATTGAAAGGCATAGGATAAGTTGACTCATCTTCTAATCACAGTTCTTACAGGATGTCAACTGCACTGCTACTCGACCTGCTCATCTTGTCCACCTCTGAAAACCATTCATCACCGGCCGTCCTCCTCGGTCGCAAAACCTCACCTCTGAGTTCCTTGTGCAGCTGCGTCAGGTGCTCCTTAGCCTGCTCAAAAGGCGTTATGCCAGTCTCTCCCTACTCCTCCTATCCAGCTGACCTCTGCAAAAGAGAGTAAAGACTGTTCGTTCTGCGACAGGTAGCCGCCCTGTTGCCTTGCTTGGATGGAACTCGTGTGGTCTTGGTCAGTCTGGAAAGCAGGTCTTGGAGGACGGTAACCTTGTTCTTCAGGCTGTACCTGAGCAGTTCGTCGTGGATGATCTTCTGCCTGAGGGTTTTGAGTTCAGCCTGTTTGTCAGCCACTCTGGCTCGGCTCATGACGTACAGCTAGATGAGTCTGCTGTTGTTGGCCTTCTCAACAGCCAGCTTGTGCTTCCACTTGTTCTCATGCTTGTGCTGAGGTGCCTTACTGCTAACCTGCTTTTTATCCTTCAGATGGAAGCCCATCGGCTGAGTCAAGCTTCGGGTTTGCGACTTGGCGTAATGCCTCAGTCTGTGGAATGAGACCTGACTGTCAACTGCTGCCTACACTCTAGCTTGGTACTCCTGCAACTGCTGGAGTTATGCT
>NW_028292117.1:0-81422 GCF_963383615.2 Lipophrys pholis
CCCAACCCCAACCCCAACCCCAACCCCAACCCCAACCCCAACCCCAACCCCAACCCCAACCCCAACCCCAACCCCAACCCCAACCCCAACCCCAACCCCAACCCCAACCCCAACCCCAACCCCAACCCCAACCCCAACCCCAACCCCAACCCCAACCCCAACCCCAACCCCAACCCCAACCCCAACCCCAACCCCCTGTGCAGGTCCTTGCTGAGGAAGTGCAATCGGAATCGGAACAAGTTATTGTTAGATAATGAGATAATTTTTATTTATTCAGATTATCATCTATTTTGTTGCTTGTTCAATCTTTGATAAGCACTTTTCAATCTGGCTTGTTGTTATGTAGGGAGCCATACCCACTCGTACGATTTTGCCTCGGTAGTCAATCTGCAACTAAACTTTGATCAGCTTTTAGGATAGCTCTAAGGATCTAGGGCAATGCAGTGCTACAAATCCTCCGAAATTCTCAGCGGGTTCATCATGCAGAAGCCTGATGACCTCAGAAGGTAGTTTTAGAGATGAAAACTTTGTTCGAAAGTGCTGGCATTGTTGGAGATACTGCCTCCTGAGCACTTCTTTGGTAAGTTTCTTTTACCTGAAGAATGAAATCACTTTGGCTGCCCTGAAAATGGAGATAGGGTCGAACGTACTTGAACAAAAGATGTTTGACCCCTAATCGAATGAAATGCATCCATCCACTCTCTCCTTCGAAAGCTCTACAAAGGAAGACATCCAGCCTGATACGACAGGCTTCCGTTCATATGACTTTGGATACCGTAAAAAGCATAGTCCTTCACCCCATTGCAAATATTTATATCCGCCTGTAATGATGAAGATATCCTGTAGGCCTTACTTCTCAACTGATAGGGGTATTACATTGGTGCCATGATAATCATCGATAAGCAGATAAACTCCTTTCTTGTTGCATTGGGTCATTAACGGGCCTATTTCTTTGATGAACTTGCCTGTAATGAAAAACACTCGGGATGTGATAACTGCAGATGTGTTGGAGTCCACCTACTCAATCATCCTGTCGCATAAAGTCTAGTTAGGCTAGCTTGGCACTTTGACTAACTGTATAACACCAGCCTTGTTGTATATCTCCAGCTGTCTGTACAAGGAGTGGAATTACCCATCAGTGGTGATGATTTTAGGCTTGTTTTTTAGATCCAGAGATGACAGCCAAGATACAATCAGCATATGTGTGTTTGTCTCTTTGCAGTAACATCCCTCTGGATCTTAGTAGAGTTCCTTAAGAAACTATTTCAGAATCTAAAGTTTTTCAAAGACTTTGCCCCACTTGAGATCGACTTGATTACAGACCAACTCTTAGTACTAAGTAAATCCTTCAAAAGCTATGTCAGGCCAGGCTTGGTGACTATGGCCTGTGAAAAGTAGCTTATCCTGCACCTTAAATTTAGAGTAGCAAGGTTGTAGAGAGAGAGCAAGCTTGTCAATTTACTGTGCCATATAATATAATTTAGCTGTACGCTGGATGTAAAATAAATCAAGATCGTTTTTGGGATGATCGCATTGTGCTCATGAAGAATTAGGATTAATCTAGTCTAGTTCTACATCCTGTATGGGCACATCGCATGCTTGCTCTCCTGCTTGCTCGGGATTGCGTCTTCATCATTGAACTCATTGAACTCTCAAAAAACTTTTGCTTATTCAAATTCTCCTTTCTCTTTGCCCATCGCTCAGTTATCTATAAAATCTACTGCTAAATAAAACTTTTGGATCTGACATTGTATGTCGTCTGCCTCTCTCTCTTTATCGGCAGCATTACACTCTGTCTTTTTGATTTGTTGTAGATTGTGGATTTTGTAGATAATCTTTTCGCCTAAAGATGTGAGGCAGCGCTGTGAACGGGATGTGGACATTGCGAAAACCCCAAGAATCTTTCGTTCTTAGGAGTATAGTACCTCATCACTGGCTTGACCATTGCTTTTTGAACGTACCTTGCCCTGCCCATTTGAAAGGGAGAGATGTTACTAAAATCCATACAATAAAGTTTTAATCCAAGTCAAATGCCGTTCTTCTTATTCTTGAGGTTGTCATTCTACCAGGCTT
This sequence comes from Lipophrys pholis, assembly GCF_963383615.2. Lineage (NCBI taxonomy): Eukaryota > Metazoa > Chordata > Actinopteri > Blenniiformes > Blenniidae > Lipophrys > Lipophrys pholis. The sequence continues at coordinate 2,074 of NW_028292117.1, forward strand.
CAAATTCTTTTATCAGGCTAGGCAGTTCCTTTATGACTGGATTTTGACCTTATTTGCCATTTCTAATTTAGGGGTCAAGGTGAATTAAACTCGTGTTCCTGCCCACCATGGAACTATCACTTTTTCATATAGTTCATAAAAAAGCCCTGCCATCTTTTAGCAGTATTTAGGTTCTTTGAAGATCAGATTTCTGATTTTGAGAGGGATTTCCAGCTGGAAGGAAGGAATTCCTTATCGAATTGCCTGCTCAGTCATCGTCATGATCCCAGCACCCCAAAATCCATGCAGACAAGGATTAGTGTTACTTTTTTGATAAAAAGTGCCGAACCTTATCCCCTAAAAAATATCATCTAAACCGCTTTCAAGAGTATCAGCCATGCCCTTGTGCAGATGACTTTAATTAGGCCAAATTTCCTGCATTGGCCTCATGCCCACCTCAATCTCACAGTTCTTCTTGCGATCCATCTTGCCATGGATATCGATATGCAGTAATGGTTTATCCTTTTTATGGTGGAGCATGAATGCATGTAGAGCAGCATGGAAAGGGCTTCTTATCTTATTGCCATCAAGCAAATAGTTAGGATCCATATCCTAATGCTCAAGGCGATGAGTGGTCTTCCAGACACACAGTGAAGCGCTTTGTTTCATTTTGAATGTTAACGATTCTGCAATTTTAAGAGCGATGATAGAAGTGAACCATTCTCTCAAGTGTTTTCTTAATTATTACCCGTATTCAGGCCCACCCCTCATCAAAGCAGCGGAATGAGGCGCTGTGATCAAGATTGGCCCCGAAAGGATGCATTCGTAGGTACATTTTTACATTATTCTTTAATAAAAATAATGCTAGGCCGGATTGGTATCGGGATGTTAAGAACTGTGCTGGTCCGCCCTTTCGCCCATCTAAAGATATTCGAGCCGATGAAAAAGCCGGCTCAGCTATCTCCTGCGTTTCAATTGCCGAAAGTATTGCCTGGTCATATGAAACTAAACAAGAGAATACCAGGTTCATCTCAGAAAAAGTCCCTCTATGTGCGGCCCAAAAAATATAGGATAAAGGATCACACTGGGCTCAGAGATCGGATTCGCCTTAGAGGACCCTTACGCCTTCGAAGGTTTAAGTTCATGAGCACAGGCAAACGCCATTTAAACAGGCATAAAACAAAAGCCAATCTGAAGAGAAAGCGCCTAGCCCGCTATGTTTCACAACCAGATCAATGGAAAGTAAAGAAGATGTTGCCGAGCCACCGTAAAAACAGCTTCAAGAGAAGGCAGTGAATGATATTGATCAATTATTATAAATGAGTTGGTACGGTTATGGCGGTTATACTCCTCAGACATACTCGTAGTATCCTCTGCCGGATAGAGCGACTTGGAATGTTCGCCATGATCAGACGATTACCCCTTATGCGAATTTTTGTTCTTGGGGAAATCGCTGGTCAAATAAGGGAGCTGAACCAGCTAAGTAGAGACTAGGGTTTACCTCAAACTCTACAAAATGCTGTTTTTCAAGAGCAAGGGGGGCAAAAGATTTCATGGACAGCTATTTCTGGAGATATTGAATGAAGGAAAATGATTCCTTTTTATTTATCCTCTATGTTTGTTAAAATAAAGCTATTCCATTACTGCTAATTCTACCCGCTAATACACACGATTCTGCTTATAGCAAAAGGCGTTGAGTTTGGTGCACAAAAAGAATTATATTTAAATATTGTCTTGGTGATGGCATCAATCATTCTTCAATTCAATTAGCAGGATAAAACCAAAATAGAACAATCTAATGTATGTCAATCAATCCATCTGTTTTCATTGGTCTGTGTCGAATAATGGCGATGATAGGTAACGATCACCTCTGTCACAGGTTATCACTACAATCACTCCTTTTTAGATCTTTTCAGCTAGCTTTACAGCCTGCACCATAGCTGCTCCACTGCTTGTCCCTGCAAAAATAGATTCTTAGGAAGCCATTCTTCGAGTCATTTCCACAGCCTATTTTGCAGTCACCTCCTATATACTATTCACTCTTTCAGGCTAGAAAATAGAAGGTATATACTCCTTCTACCAGTTACGAATGCCAGGGATACTAGAGCCAGCAGCCGGGTGCACTCCAAACACTTGAAGTTACGGTTTTCTTTCTCTTATATAACGGCTGACTCCCATTATTGTGCCATACGTGCCGACTCCAGCCACAAAGTGAGTTATTTCTCCTTTGGTATCCCTGTAAATTTAAGGGGCTGTTGTGGTATAATGTGCCATGTAATTGTCCTTATTGTTGAACTGATCCAGCATTTTGTAACCTCCTTTCTTCACTGCATCTAGAGCGTAATCCCTTGAACCTTCAACTCCTTTAGCTCCGGGAGTCAAGATAACCTTAGCCCCGTATGCTTTCATTGTTTGCACTCTTTCCTTTGTCGCATTTTCAGGCATGACCAGCTCGATATCTAGCTTAAAGAAGTTAGCGATCATAGCTAAAGCAATTCCTGTGTTCCCAGATGTTGGTTCTATCAGTTTGATATCCTTTGAAATTTAACCCCGTTTGATAGCTTGGTAAATCATGTTAAAAGCAGGCCTATCCTTTACACTGCCTCCTGGATTTTGACCTTACAGTTTAGCGTAAAGTTTGACATTGGGGTTTTTGTGAAGATGACGGATGAGCACAAGAGGAGTATTGCCAATGAGCCTTTACATAGAGTCAGTATTTAACCCCGATACAAGCCCAATTTCTTCATTACCAGTACATCCTCCCATGAAAGGTGAACAAAATAATATTTAGATATAGATGCTGAATAAATTTTACCATCCAGCGCTTCTAGAAGTTGATAGAGAGCTACTTGTAATAAATAATGGATAATGATATTTTTCATTGATGATGGATTATTATTGGAGGCTGTTGTTGGGGGTATTGGTTGGGGTAGGGTTGGGGTTGGTTGTACTGCATTTGGGGTTGGGGTTGGCCATAGTACTGAGGTTGATTTGGGTCGTAGTATTGAGGTTGCTGGGAAGGGTCATATTGGGTTTGGGGAGGATAAACAGCCGGCTGCTGCATGTTTAAATCGTAAGCGTTAGGGTCCTTCACCTCTGCTGCCGTCACGTTATGGCTTTCCGCTTAATTTCGATCTTGTCGGTTCTTCTTGCACTTCCATACTCCCACGACAACTATGATCGTAATTACAGCTACAACAGACCAGAATATGATATTGGCAAGAGCGACAGTGGACAATCCAGACTAGAAAAAGCTGGTGGAGCATTGTGAGGTATAACTTCGAGAGGAATATGATGAAGGATAAGTCCTGTAGCAGTCTTCTTAACATAGAGGACAGTTTCCCTGCCTGTCACAACACTCATAAGCACAGCTTCTTAGGTCGCTACTGCTGCAATACACCATATATTATTGATGGACATAAAAATTGAAGACATACAATTTGCATCTACCCAGCCCCGGCTTGACTTGAAACTGCCTTCACTGTTGAAGTTTGCTGAGAAGGTATCTTTCCCATGCAAGGATGAGAAAGCTAAGTTTGTTTAAAACATTGAAGTTGATGACTTTAGTGAGTGTTAACTAGCTCAAATTCATCTAATATTGGTAATGGCTGTTCAGACAAGGATTAGCAAGGGATGCGACAGGGTGCCATAGTGGTTGGCAAAAAATTTGCTAAAAGTTTCACAAAAATTAGTCATAAAGCCTTCATACTCATATCTGGGGAACATTTATTGCATTGAATTAGACGAAGAATATGACCCACTGGCTCCGAAGATATAGCACATAAGGCAAAAATTCTCATTCACAGGGACTTTTGATTAGTCCATTTTTGTAAACACCTCAGCCATGAGTACCATCATACTCTAGGAGATAAACAAAAAATTACTTTTGTTGACTAAGTTAGACTGCCATTCAGTCATATTCCGACCAACTGCTGCAAAATACCTGTCCTAAGTGACAACCATGCTCAACACTATCTGCTACAAGTGTGAGGACCTTCTTAACCGACTGGATCAATTATATTTTTACAATAGCCTCCGTCTATGCTTTAAAGGATGGAATCATCTTCTTTTTTAAGGTTGCTCTCTTTTATAAGTTTAAGGTCTTTAATAACTTTGCTAATGGTAATCTGATGATTAAGGGCTTCTCATCACTTCGGTTGGAGGGTCTGGTGGAAATGATCCTAGTTGGCAACTATTTGATAGTTTCATGGGCTTTAATTTCGATTCATTGTTGCACAAATTTGGCTTCAAGATGAACACCATGTTTTTTGGGATGTCTGCTCGACAAAGGAATCTGCTTATCAAAGCTAAAGAAATTGCAATCAGATAGAGTTGCGAAACCATTCTTTCCAAAGAATATAATACTGTTTTGGCTAGCTATCTAAAATTCCTGCAAATTCATGGTAAATTTCTGGAGAAGTTCATAATTTCGCAGTGGGATGCAGATGTGAAAAACAATATCGGGACAAGCGGAACACCTTTGGCATTTGTTCTCCAAAAATAGCACTAATTGCTAAAATTCAAATTGGCAGGGGACTCATAATGAATAATATTCATCTTGTTTGTTCTTTCAGTTACATAAAAAATATAAAAAAGTGTTCAGCAAATCTTTAAAGAGTAGCTTTTGTCCATTCTATAGTAACTAAAAAATGATTGCCGAGTAAGCAGATGGTTTTTGTTTGAGGATAATAAGTGTTGTTGATAAAGGATGGAGAATGTGATAAAGGAATAAGACAGAAACAACACGCCCTTTCAGACTGTCAGCACCATGCTTAACGGAATGATTGGAGGCACCATCCTCATACTCCCCCTCCTCTTCAAGGCCAACGGTTTGCTCCAGGGCATTTTTTGGCTTCTTGTTATCGGTGCTTTCTAGTACTTCTCAGCACTTTTAACGTATAATGTCTTACAACCTTAAGAAAAAGACCAAGATGAGGCAGTTGAGAGACTGTTAGGTGACAATTTTCTAAAGATGTTCGAAGTGACAATCTTTTGTGACCGTTTTTTATGGCAAGTGTTATACTATCTGCTAATTACTGACCAACTCTACAATATACTGACCCAGTTCTTGGACCTACCGCACAAAAATGATATTGTGCTGGATACTTTCTCAATTCAGTACATGGACTTTTTCGTGGCAATATTCGTTTTCTTAATTTTGAGTATTGACAACCTTGATTTCATAATAGTCCTGTCTCAGGTTGGCTCTCTGGGAATCTACCTCTATCTGCTTTCCTCTTCTACTAGCTCATCCAGGTCTCAGACTTGCCTCCTCTTGAGCCGACTCCTCTCTGGCGAGGGAACCCTATCTCGCTAATCCTAACACTCAACTTTGCAATGAACCTTCAAGGCTATTTCGTACCCATAGTAAAGTTGCACCATGACCAGAGGCAGTCTCATCTGATGATTTTCATTGTGTTCTTCTTGACTATTATAATCTACTCATATATAGGAGTGATGGGATTGTATGTAGTGAAGGATATCTAGCTGATTGGCAAGTAGGATACGATAATGGACTATTTTTTGAATGATCGATGGGCTACTGTTGCACTATAGCTGATCTACTCCATTCACCTAATAACTGTGATGCCTTCTGTGGTCAAAATAATGAGACTTAGGCTGAACCACTACTTTCCAATTAACAAATATTTAGTCAACTTTTCAATGGTCTTCATTTAGTTTCTTCTTGTCTTCTTTCGTAAATATGTACCTCTCCAATTCATACTAAATCTGAATGGAGGGGTCTTTTCATACTTTCTCACTTTTTTCTTTCCCAGCTATTGCTACATCAAGCATATTAGACAGAAGGACCCATAATGCTGTGTAAGGACATTGAAGGAGATCGGATTATGGAGTCTGATATGCGTAGGAATAATCGTTTCAGGTTATGGGCTGATTCAGTCAGTAATAGGTTTGACTTAATAATAATGAATTCTAAAAGCTACTGATAGGTAAATTATGAAAAGCAAATGTGGCACATCGTATTAGTTCTTTATGTTGATTCTCACCTGTCGAGTTTATTGGGTGTAATAAATAAAATATCAATTTGATTGAGTTATGTTGACAACAGGATTGCTTCTCATGATGGGGACAGCACTAACTTTACTTGTCCATATACATACTTAGAATGGCGAGTACGAATAACTTGCAATAGCTCCAGATATAAAAACCATTTACCTAGCAAGAAATAAATTCGCAAAGTACAGGTCGTAAGACGACATTGTAACAAATTTAAGTAGTAAAGAAATACAAAGTGTTTCGGTTACAACCAGCGGGAACACTTTCTCAATTTATGCTAATCCAACATTAACTGTCTATAGGTACATACCCAGTACCGACAGAGGCTAACAATTAAACTAATACACTTTAAATGATCACAGAAAGGCCTGCTTTTTGAGCGATTTGCTGCTAATAATACCTGATGATGGTAATAATAAAAACTACATAGCAAGCAGGGCAACTACAAACGATTAGTTCAGCAGCGAAGTATCTAAAGATAATTTGGGTGATGACTATGCAGCATGCAGTCAAAATCAGAACTTATTCATCACACTGGACAATAATGGAAACCACTCAATCTCCATCTGGTCTATTAATAATGTTAATAATTAATTTTAACGACAAGATAGCAAATCAACACCTACACAAGCTAATACAACTGCAGCATATATCTTCAGAAATACGGCCAGGGCTTTGATTGCCACTACTGATGGGCTCTATATCTTTGACCTCGCCAATAATCAGTTTATCACATAAAAAATTTCTAACTGCTTGTCGGCGGCCCTTGCTGAATCACAGGGAAGAATGTATGGCTGCTTAGATAACAATCTTTATACTTATACCATCAACGCTAATGAAACCTTTACTTTAAATGGTATGGTGGCTCAATCTTGTTCATAACTTGCAGCAAATAATGAATTACTCGCAATAGCCACAGGTTAAGCTTTTATACTTTACGGAGATTGTTATGGGTAAACTTATCTGCATGATGGAGAATGCAAGGATAGATGTCCTACTGGGTATATAGCTAATGCAACAACAAAAAGGTGTGATTGTCCTACTGGCTATTGGTTAAACATTGTTACAAAATAATGCCATCAATGTAACACAACTTGCTCTAATTGTCAGAGTACAGCGAGTTATGAGTGCAATTCATGTTTAGACTTGACATTTGTAAATTAAGAGACTTGCAAAAATACATGTCATAGTACAAGAGAATGTAATCAATGTTATCCGAGTTGTGACACATGTTTGGGCACAAGAAGTACTGAGTGTAGTTCATGCTTGGATCCGACCTTTCTGCATGCCGGAGAGTGCATAAATACATGTCCCACTAATTTCTGGTAGAACACTATCACGAGAGTATGCAGTCAATGCTATGCTACTTGCACCATTTGCACTGGATCGGCAAGCAACGAGTGCAGTTCTTGCTCGGATTTGACCTTTCTGCATGCCGGAGAGTGCAGAAATACATGTCCCACTAATTTCTGGTAGAACACTATCACGAGAGTATGCAGTCAATGCCATACTACTTGCAACACTTGCACTGGATCGGCAAGCAACGAGTGTAGTTCATGCTTGGATCCGACCTTTCTGCATGCCGGAGAGTGCATAAATACATGTTCCACTAATTTCTGGTAGAACACTATCACGAGAGTATGCAGTCAATGCCATACTACTTGCAACACTTGCACTGGATCGGCAAGCAACGAGTGTAGTTCATGCTTGGATCCGACCTTTCTGCATGCCGGAGAGTGCATAAATACATGTCCCACTAATTTCTGGTAGAACACTATCACGAGAGTATGCAGTCAATGCTATGCTACTTGCACCATTTGCACTGGATCGGCAAGCAACGAGTGCAGTTCTTGCTCGGATTCGACTTTTCTGCATGCAGGAGAGTGTAAAATTACCTGTCCCACCGGTTTCTGGTAGAACACTATCACGAAAGTATGCAGTCAATGCCATACTACTTGCAACACTTGCACTGGATCGGCAAGCAACGAGTGTAGTTCATGCTTGGATCCGACCTTTCTGCATGTCGGAGAGTGCAAAAATACCTGTCCTTCCTATCTATACAAAAATATGTAAAACAAAAAATGCAGTAAGTGCCATTAGTTGTTATATCCTACTGACCAATCATGTTTGACTGTTTGTCCCAACACAACTTTTCAAGAAGAAAGCAACTGTGTGGACTGTATAGAACCTTGTTACAGCTGTAAAAGTCTCACTTCATGCTTAAGTTGCAAAAACAATGAATACTTGATTAACACTTAGTGCGCATAGCAATGTCCAGTTTTCTATTACTCTTCATAGTTTGTTTGCATAGCCTGTTTTCCCAATTGTCATTCATGCAGTGCCGAAGCATGTCTATAATGCTAGCTCAAGTTTCTTTTGATCGATGGATATTGCTATTGCCCGAAAGAACTGCATGAAACTAGCGCACTTGTTGCATGCCAGGCTGTTCCAAATGCCCTAAAGATTCACTAATATGCGTTGAATGCGAAGATGGACTTGTTCTGAATCGATAGTTCTGCTGTAATCCAAGTTGCAAAAACTGTATAGGTCCATCCTAAACAAATTGCAGTTCGTGCTATTACCCTATGAGACTTTAAAGTACAAATAAATGTATTTGCCCCAATGCAGATGGTTTCTACCACTCACACTTCAATGATAGTTATATGGGCAAATAAAACATTTTCCTTACATTAGAAGCTGTTGACCAGGCCAGTCTCCAAACATCTCAAATCGACCAAGCAACTGATCAGTGGAAAACTGTTACTTATACAGGCCAGTTGGAAGATAGTATAAACTTGTCAATCAATGATTACAACAATCAGAGTCCTTACAAGATCGCTTTCAGGCTTATACATTGTCCCAACGATATTTATATTCTGGTAACTAGAACTAATCAATAACCCTTCATCAACGTCCCTTTAAATACCGACATGGTGTCTAAAATCTTGGCAGCTTCAACTTTGTTGCTTGGTCTGCTTCCTATTACATGGGACTTCACTCCTTTGCTGGTCTCATCACAATCATTACACGCCTACTCCTTAGTAAGTGACCGAATGACAGAAGATACCATCAACTTTACCTCAGGATTTCAACTGAGTCACTTTAAACAAACAAGTAATAATCACACTTCAACTCTATAACTTGACTCTGTATCTAATGACTGATAATCACTATAATGGCAATGAGTCTCTGTTTATTCCTGATTTCAGTAAAATTAGTGTTCTACTTTTGTTGGAAAGTCCATGTGAAGAATATAATTGTCACTGGCTCACTCATAACAGATGGATGTTAAAATATTTGGTAGCCAAACTTAGCAGGAAGATGCTCAGGGCAACTGTTTTACCAATCTGCTTCATGCTTGGACTCTCCATCAAATAATTATCTATCCTTTCTTTCACATCACCGCCTTTCATCTTACTCATCTTTACCTACCTACTCTTTTACAGAATCCAACATTTTCTATGGTAGATACTTTACTTATTTCTTTGCACAATAGCAGGGGTCATGTTTGGCCTGAGGATTCAATCTGCTGTGTTTGTACCGATGCTTGTTGGGATTCCTTTTTTGTTGCAGAATTTCAAGCAAGTGAATGGACAGGTGATAAGGCTAATTCTAGTGATGTGCGTCTTCATGGAGACAGGATTATTTCTGGTGTGGGTAAACAAAGACCCATGGATATTGCTAATTAAAAACATGATATCCATGTTAGGCATATGTCTTCTGCCTGCCATATCGATTATGCTGGACCCTAACTCATACAGAAGACTTTGAAATGAATCATACAAATGTATTAAATTATACATCTATAATGAATATGTTCTTGGTAAATAAATGCAAAAAGATACAGAACGCATTTAGCTCATTCATTATTATAAGACATATGGACTTTCCTGAGACAGTAGGAATGACAATCTAACAAGCTAAAAACTTCATCCTGGCAAAAGACAGTTCCTTGACTGTATAGATAATGCGTAGCACTATAGCCACCATGGATTACATTTACATTGATATCAACCGACTGCATCAGCTTCAAACCAACTATGATCATTTACAATACTCTCAATACTTCACTTTCAAACTGGAGTGCACTCCTCTCTCTTACCATGTCCTTTTAGAATTAGCCTTTATGCTAACCTCTTATTAATATTATATGACACAATTTTGCAGCAGTTCTATCCTGGCCTCCTGCCAATACAGCTGCTGTGACTTTCTAGGTAGCTGCCCGAATTGTTTCTCTAATTGCTAGGCCTTCATTACAGGTTAGTTCACACCAAGCAGTCAATCAGACTACTGTAATTTTGATATTACCAGGTCCAGATCCAGGTCCAGATCCAGGTCCAGTACAGTACCAGTACCAATATCATAAACCTATCAGATACAGCTCTGATAAACATCATCGTCTGGTCGATCGTTGTAGTAGCTATCCTTGTTATAGTAGGTCTTATATACTATTTCTGCTTACTACAGGAAAAGACAAGTACATACTGAGTAAAATTACCCTGAAACTTCAAACCCTATCCAGCCTGAGTAGCAGCCCGATTGCTATCAACAGCCGCAATCTCAAGCTCAGGGTTACTATCCACAGCAGCCAATAAACCCAAACTACTACGCTCCTGGTTCATACCAACAACCCTATGGCTACCAAGGCCAACAGCCGATCACCCAACAACCGATTATAATTCAGCAGCATTGATGATTAGATGATTATATTAGCATGGAAATTTTAATGAATAAGGTATCAAAGCTCTAATCATTGGGTTGCTTTTGTACATGATCAATTATGTTTGAATTAGAGTCTGATATAGCAGAGTAACGGTCAAATCCCATCTACCGTTTTAGAACTAGTAAAACAAATCATGCATCAAAAATTATATGACTTAATTTTGCAATAATTCTATTCTGACCTCCTGTCAGTACAGTTGCTGTGATTTTATTGGTAGCTGTCCGAAATGCCTCTCCAACTGCCAGGCCTTCATCACAGGCTATTTCACCCCAGTAGTTCATCAGAATACTGTGATAGCTAAACAGCCAATGCTCGTACAGTAAACAATTTCGATGAGCTGGCCGAGTCCTTTAAAAGATCAAATGTAGCTCTGATCAACATCATTTTCTGGTCGGTTATTGGAGTAGCTATCATTGTAGGAGGGTATTGCAACATACTGCTATACTGCTATTTCAAGAAGAAAAATAATCAACCTGTTGTATAAAACTTCCTAATTCATCGAATCCTATGCAGGTTGAATCAAAGGTTGAGAATATTCAGCAACCAAACACTCCAACTCAATACCAGCAACCCTATGGCTATCAATCCCAGCAGCCAGCACCGATGATGATGGAAATCACATTATCTGTGTTAATTAATTATTTTTTAATATCCATTGTATCACTGTATGAATCTTTAGAATTTGTTAACTTGCCGGTACCTACTACTATCTAGGGAGCTCACAGTGGCTATTTTCACTCCATCAGCTAATCAGACTACTGCAGTAGTCATACCAGCACTAGCAATTTTATTAATAGCAAAATCTCAGTCAGATTATCGACTCCTCCAAACTATCGGATGTTGCTCTCATCTTCATCATCTTCTATACTCACATGCCTTTGAATAGTAGGCGGTATTTGTCTGTATCGTTTTTATAGAAAAGGAATGAGTGTACTATGACTTAAAGGGCAATACAGGGTCAGTAGCTGCAACCGCAACCCTACCCACCCTACCCTTCCATCTACCGAGGTAAGGAGTGGAGACTACCTTCTCCACTCATGTAAACGACCACCTTCACAACGTGTTTGCGACCTCATTGATCAAAGGTCAATCAAGTCTTTGTTCTGACGTAGCAGGTGCTCATTCCTCATCAGGTGATGAATAAAATGGTGGAGAGACAGAAGAAGCCTCCAATAACATCCCACTAATAAACCGACTGAAAGCATGAATAAATATTGTCTTACATTATGAATAAATGGTAAGCACATGAAGGGCGAAAAGACAGATCGTTCCACTATAGCTTAGATTACACAAAAATGACTATGTTAAATTATACATCTATAATGAATATGTTCTTGGTAAATAAATGCAAAAAGATACAGAACGCATTTAGCTCATTCATTATTATAAGACATATGGACTTTCCTGAGACAGTAGGAATGACAATCTAACAAGCTAAAAACTTCATCCTGGCAAAAGACAGTTCCTTGACTGTATAGATAATGCGTAGCACTATAGCCACCATGGATTATCGAACTGATAGGGTGCGAATCTACGTTGGTGAAGGTGACAAAGTACTTGAAGTACCCCAATGTGGATGATGACCATGCACCTATTCTTTATGAAATTCATCTTTCCTGTCATCAATAAATGTATGTATCTCACGTCAACCCTCAATCACAGCAAGTTCTCCTCACACCTCTTCCCTCGTTTCTCTAACTGACTTTGTATAGTGAACTGATAATCACTATAGCAGCAGTTTTTGATTTCGTAAAAATAGTGTTATATTTTTGCAACATAATTGGCAGTGGTCCACTCTAAACAGATGATGGTTTCAATCCAAATTTAGCAGGAAGATACTCAGGGCAACTGTTTTACCAATCAAGCAAGTGAATGGGCAAGTGATAAACTCATAAAAACATGATAGGCTTATCAATTATTGATTGATCGTCATTAGCATATAATTATCGGGTTTCATTTGCTCTAGCTTGTTTCTCTCATCATGTTTATTGACAGCTAATTGATCTCATGGTTTTTTAGCACTTTACCCCAGTGTTTTTAATTAACTGATGCTCCCAATATTGCATTTATGACCTTATCTCTGTCAATGGGTGAGGCCACTCTCAACTCCTTAATAAAATCTTAACTCCTTGTGTTCTCCATGCTTCTTGATACCACTCTCTCAATTTGAGGTTGAAGCAACCCCAGAATTTTACAATATAGGCCAGTAAATATTTGGCCCATCTGCTTTTATGATAAATAAAGCCAGGTTTTATCACAACTCCATTCACCTTTTCACTGGACAAGAGATAGTCTTAGGCCTATTGCTTGGTGGATTAATACCTAGGCAAGTAAGGAGGCCTACCTTCCCCACTCATATAGACGATCACCTTTTTAGGGTGCTTGCTGGCTTCGTCAACCACTGCAATCAGAGAGTCACGGTTAATCTGTTCGTAAGTTCCCTAATCACCTGGCTTAAACTTGCTACCATTGAAAATTGTTTTATCTATCAATACACCTACTGAATGTACGATTATATCAGCCTTTTCGATATGAGTTGAGTATTTCTAGGTCTGAAGGATATCGGCATTGACCCAATTAACAGAACTGTGATTTGTACTGGAAGGTCCTTTTCTAGACAGACCAGTGACCATAGCTTTGTTATTTGCTCCTAGTCGTATCACTGATTCTCCAATAAATCCACTTCCCCCCAGAACAAGAATATTTTTGCCGACTAGTTTGTGCATATCTTAAATTAATAATCAGGGTTTGTTCTTTCTTTTCATACCACGCAGGAATTAATTCAGTTATTCCTGCAGCTAGGCATGGATATCCCTCTACTTTTTTTATACATATTATAGTCGGGGTTGTCTTTTGCCCCTTCTCTGTCGGTATTCACTCCTTCTTGATTTTGTATCACGACGATTACTCTCCTCCCACCCCCGAACAACAACTACTTTGTTAAGCTCTTGTTGTTGTGCTGTTGATACGTTTCTACCCTCCAACTAGGACAAAGAATCCGGCTAGTCCTTTTTGTCAATTGCCGAAGACGAAGATTCTAAAGGGTTTGAAGATTATCGAGGGGTTTCTGAGGAGTCTCCTGAAGTTATTATTATTTTTGGGGTTAGGGCTAGTCTACAGGAGTATATCCCTAGGGAGTGGGGAGAGGGAATTCCCCTTCTCCTTACCCATCATCATCGGAATCATCATTGAGAACGTTAGCCCACAAGTCTTGGAGAAGGGGGTTCACTGACCTTCGCATTCTTTATACCGATTATAATGGATGTCCATGTGCATTACAGGTATGTTAGGATGATCGGAGCAGGAACCCATGGCCATGTTCATCTAGCTTAACGCCTCTCAGATGGCAAACCTGTTGCTCTCAAAAGACTGTAAATCAGAAGCACGGATTATGGGTTTCCAATCCCCCTCCTGCGCTAGATAACAATCCTAGGCAAACTATCAGGCAGCCCCAACATCACCCCTTTACTTTAGCTGGTTACATAATAATAACACGACAGCATCTTTCTAGTCATTCCCTACTTTTAATCCTCACTAGCCAAGCATCTGCACATCCACTCCCTCCTCTCTGTCCAATAAACAAAGAATATTGTAAGGCAGTTAATAAAGGGGTTGAAGGCTTGTCATGATATGGGAGTGGTTCATCGGGATATCAAGCCAGCTAATATTTTGTTGTAGGGAAAAGATCTTGCGATTCTGTGATTTTGGGCAGGCAGTGGAACTCAAAGGTAGAGAGAAGTAGCAAGGAGATATGACTAAAGAAGTAATCACCCCGATGTACAGACCGCTCTAAATATTCCTTGGGAATGGAAAGTATGGCACTCCTGTTGATATCTGGGCAGTTGGTGCCATTATTTTTTAATGTCTATCTGGCCAACCTTTAGTCCAAGGATAGAATGAGATACAAGTGCTTGACAGTTTAGTGAAAGCAGTAGGGCTACCATCAATCTATAAAGACCATCCAAACGTAAAAGGAAAACAATACCCGCCACCTCAATTATAAACTCGTATGAAAGGGCTTGTTCAACTAGCCAGAGACCTTATCCGAGGATGTCTCAACACCAACCCCTAAAAAAGAATCACTGCCAATGAGGCTTTGAAGCATGAATGGCTTATATTGAGTAAGGATGGATGATGAGGGTTCACATGAATTTAATGCAGTCGTCTAAAATGTCCAAACTATAAAAGCAATAGAAGTTATCACCCAAGTCATCCAGAATATCCTTGCCAAGGCGACTTTTGACTCCTTTTGTCTAGTTCTAAATTGTAAGGCATTGAGAAGTTGGATGGAACCGAATAATAGGACATCCCCCTCTGCAAAATAAAATACCTCTTTTCTAAGGAACTTGTATTTATGCTAGTTCCACTACTTTTTCTTTAGCTAACCGTATTTGTTAATTATCATATCAACAGAGTTTGGACAGAGAGTCGAACAGATTCCTAGTAGGAGGTTGCCCTATAGTGAGACAATTCTCATCTTCCACTCGAACCCGACAAGTGAATGGATTCTGATGGGTGAGGTAATGTAAAAATGCAGGAAATCATGCTTGAACTTAGCACTGTTCCATGCACTTTTGATCAACCTCGCCTCTCCACCTGCAAAATAAAAATTTTGTTGAAAAGAAGTGTAAAAATCTATTTCAAGGGGAATGAACTCTCCTTTTATCATTTTGATCAATAGATCTTCAAGAGATTAAACTTTGGCTCTTAGTGATTATACTTTTAGTTGTGTATCAGCCTCACTTTTTGTCTTTTGTTCAAGTTGGTTTTAAAGACAGGCCATCTTGCCATGCTTCTGGAAGTCACCTTGAGAAAATTTGTTTTTACACTTGGGGCAATCTACCTCCACAAATGAGCAATTTAACCTATGCTATTCTATAGCTAGCTTCAAATAATCCTTTTTACAGCCTGAGCATTTGACCTTTTTATATTCACAATTTTGCACATGCTTGAGAAAACTGTCATAGGGGATTTCATCTTTACACCCATTCTTATTGAAGAAGCATTACAAAACTAGTCCTGACAGCAGACTGTTAATTAAAGGAATAGTCGCTTTTTTAAAGATCTTTTTACACTTGGGACATTTTTTGTGAGCCTACTCCTACTAATCTGAAAATTTATCCTCCTCGCTGTACTGTAGCCAGTCTGTGATGCAGGGTTAGCAGAAATTAGAGAAGCAACAATTTTCTGCGCAGGCAATTGGTCTCCAGACAATATTCATGCAGATGGGACACAACAAGTGCTCAAAATCAGTTTTGGAAGAAATGACTAACTCCGAAGGAATACCTTGGTTGAAAATGAGTTCTTATTAATCTTTTTTGCCAAACAGTAATTACATATTGTTTTTTATCGACAATAAATTTATGAGCTACCATAAGGTTTCCACTCCTAGCAGAAAACGCTAGTTCTAGCTGGAAAGGACTCCATCTCGCAATGCCTCTCCAAGGCCCTCTCAGAGTCCGATTGCTAATCTGCCTTCAAGATCGAATTCTCCTCTCAGATATTCATCGATGAGTCAAAAGCCTTCTAGATGTCTAAATTGCGTGAATAAGTAGTTGGCAGTGACCCAGTCCAAGATAAAAAAATACGATAAGCCAAAATAATGTGGTGCACTGATTGATAATCCAGAGCAGGATAAGATCAATGCTAGGAGGTACTAAACAACAAAGATTTACATGTAAGGTTTGAAAAAACAAATTTAAGAGAGATAGAAGTCAAAAAGATCTATAAGGTTTAAGACTTAAGCCATAGAGAATCCTTATTTTCAAGAGCAAATGCAAAATTCATAATTAAAAAAACTACAACAGAGTAAAATTATGACGATTTAATATTTAAGAGGGTTGAGGGGACAGATCTAGGACCAGAGGAAGAGATTCGACAGCCAGAGAAAGAAAAACAATAAAAAGATTCTTGATAATGATCGTTTGTATATTGATAGTGGACAGCGAACCCAAGTATACTCCATGTACCATGAAACTTTTAACTAGATAAAGGATCATCAAACATAACAAAAAATAAGCTATTTCAACAAAAAGATGGCTGTCTAAAAACAACGTGATAAAATAATGCAAAAGAAACAAAACCAAAATTTCAAAGAATAAAACCTATTCGCTAGGGAGGAATTTCAGCCTCCTAAAGTAGCGTGTAATAGTTGTAATCGCAATGTACCTATCACTCTGCTGTCTGTGTGCCGGAAACTATGATTCTATTTGATTTATTGAATGAATATCATAATCGTCAGCGTACCATCAACCTTTGTTCCTACCCTCTTAACAACTTGTCAAGTTTTTTGACGAAATCGTTTATTTATTCACGCCTTTTCTGACCGCCTGAAGCAGTAGTAGTTTATTGCTGTTTGCGTTATTAGCCAATCATCAGTTAGTTCTTGAGCCTTTCTTATTCAGTCGCTAATTATTTAAATTTTCGTTATTGGTCCTGAAGCTTGATTAGATTTGACTCCAAAAGATGCTTTTTGGTATCTTTTGCTTTGGAAAGGATGCGGATAGCCTCATTCTTTTGCGAAAGCTGGTGGCTAATCTCTTTTTGCATTTTTAGCTTTTACTAATGCCCTTGCTTTTGAATTTTATGCTTTAAGGATTTTGCTTGTAGCAGAAAAAATACCTGCCGCAGCACCTACCTTTTCATTTTCTTTATAGCAAAAGTAATGGATGAAACAGATTGCTGGAGTTGTTGTGCTATGAATTCTTGAAGCAGATTGTTCGGGGACTCGAAAAGTTTGTAAAATGCTTGCCGCCTAAGATCAAGAGGCTTTTTTTTGAAAAGGACTTTAAGGTTAGTAAGGGCCTGTTCAAATTGCAAAACTGTTAGAACCTTCATATTTATCATCGGCAATTGTTCCACCTTCTACATTTTATTTTTTGAATGCAGAAGGACGTTTGAAATTATTATTATTATGAAAACAGTCAAGCTTCACCATCGACACTCCTCTTGATTGACACTTAATAGAAGATCTTATAAAAGACACTCTAAAGCTGATGAATATAAACCTAAAGACAATAAATTAAGCTATCACTGCAAAGTAGTTGGAATTGAAGCAGAGGATGATGACTGGCAAAAAACAGAAAATAAATCTAGTGGACAGAAGTTATCAGGGATAAGTATAAAACAATTGTTATGAGGAATCAACTGGCTTCAATATCAAGCATAACAGGAAGGATGATAAAGGATTTCCTTTCAGAATTATAGAGAGATGAAGAAGTAGAGATATAGGACTCACCCTCCGATGAAGTAAAGAAGTTCGTGGAGGATAGAATAGGCAATTTGAACGGGATTCCAGCCGAAGCATGCCAACCTTTATAAACTTAAAGAACGATTTCAAGAGCAATCTACATTAATCAAAAGGATAAATCGACTTTATGATAAAGAAGTGAATTATTTAATCTTTAATATAATAAATCCAGATATTTTGAATGAAGGGTTCTATTGATGCCGATGAGTTGTCATCAGTCTCACTTAAACTTGAAATCAGAAACTTTCCAGAAGCATGGTATTAAACTCATTAGGAACAATGTAGAACTTCAAAACTTTTTGAAACCTTATGGCAACATCCTTGATGTCGAGATGATACGCCCTTCTGCCGCCAACGTCCTATTTGAATCCTTCACTCAAGCTGAGGCGGTGATTGTTCGGTTGTCTGGAATGTGCGTGGAAGGACATTACACTCCTTTGCAAATTGACTGGGCTCGTGGATAAGTTGATCGTCTTCATATGCGTGACGTAGACGATACAAAACTTTTTGTGGGATCAATTCCAAGACAGACAAATAAAGAAGAACTTGACTAGCTTTTTAACCGTTATGGCCATAATGAGATCATCCACATGCGTGAAAAAAGTTGTGCTTTTGTTAAGTATGATCGGAAGGAGCAAGCTCTCAAGGCTATCCGTGCTCTTGACAAGAAAAAGAAACTCAAAGGCGGGGATATGTACATCGAGGTAGGAGACTGATCAGGTCCGTTTTGCATAAAAGAAAAAGCCAAGGCCAGGGCCAGGACATCAACCTGTGCCGCCAGTTTCATCAGTATCAGTATCAATTCCTCCTTCTTATCCTACATCCATCCCTGTTGTATGTACTATATATGATTTCTAGAGAAATCATCATCCATCAAATCTAACCTAGAAATAATTTTTGGAAGTGCCACCTAATGGCTAGGCTACTCAGACATACTTCTATGATATGCAGACCAGCCGTTCACAGTATGAACGGCCGCCTCCTGGCTCGAGAGTCACTCGTTATTTCGATAATTCCATGTATATTTAGCCATAGCCCTTCCTCAATGTCAACGACATCCAGCAGCAGCCCACACGCCAGACTGGTCCACCCGGAGCAAATCTATTCATCTTCCACCTACCCAACAATATTCGTAATAGTTTTGACAAGGTGACAGTGATCTCCTCCAGTCTTTCCGTGAATATGGTAATGTAGTATCAGCAAGAATCATGACAAAAGACGGTAAGAGTAAAGGCTATGGGTTTGTAAGCTACGATAATCCAGAGAGTGCTAAGCTAGCTATTGATGGCATGAATGGATTTGAGATGAATGGTAAAAGATTAAAAGTCGAGCTTAAAAAAGGTTAACACGATCACCTTTGATAATGATCTGATCTTAATAATCAGTTTGTATAAATAAATATTAGATGCAGATCATGAATACTATTGATACTGTAGAAAGTAAGCGGGCTCACTCTTGGTGCATTTAGACTAATCAGCCATTCCAAATCATCAAAGCAGGTGGACAAATCTGAATGAAATCCAAATTTCCATTAGAACACCCTTTTTAATTGTCACTTTATGCTGGTAAATTTTCCCTTAATATATGGCTACATTTTGACTTGCCTGTTATATTGTGAATTTCTATGGTGTTATTGAACTGTCCATACTAAACTCTACTGAATAATGTTCTTAAAAAATGGTATAATATTTGTTTTTACCTGTTACAAGCAATGGTTAATATTCAAATATCCCCTCTCTGTAAAGAGAATAACCAAGCTGAGAGTCAAAAAGCCGATGACTGTGTACCTTTCCTGTTATGAGAGTATAATGTCTGCAGGAATTTAATAAGATTTAATTTATCTCTTAGGTTATCCTAAAGGACTAGAAAATAAATCATTTTGAGTTAATAAATAAATTACACTAGCACATTTAAATTTATTACAGAATAGGCTAAGAACCGCCTACTACAGTTTTTTATGAATTATAATATCTTTATAATCTTTTGTCATGGATCCTGATCAGTAGATAATTGACGCATATGCTAACTCTCCTGAATAAAGGTGCTGCTAGCCTTTTAGATCCAGACGACCACACCACGAATATCCTAGACAGAGCATAGTCACCAACCTCCCTGACCCTAATCTTGGCTTAAATCATATTTCCACCACCAAAACCAACACCTTCACTTTCCTACCTTTCAACCTTTTGATCCAACTCACCCGTGCTTCAAATGCCTATTTCCTCATGATCAGCATTCTTCAGATGATACCATCCATAACCCTCACTTTTGGTGCTCCTGTTGTCTTAATGCCTTTGACAATTGTGGTGTTCTTTTCGTTGTTAAAGGAGCTATTTGAGGAAATCAAGAGACACCAACATGATAAACTTGAGAATCAGTAGGAAGTAAGTGTGTTAAAGGAAGGGAAGTGGGTCAGATTGTCTGCTGGGGGTTTGATGGTAGGCTAGGTGGTGAGGTTTGAAGTCAATGATAAAATTATGGCTGATATTCTTCTTCTTAGGGGCAGCGAGCAACAAGTCTATGTAGAAACTATGAACCTTGATGGCTAAACAGCTAAAAAGGGCAAAAAAGTACCTTCCTCACTCTACCAATAGATAACCTCAGCTTAGGATTTATCCACTCTTAGACTACAAATCGACTACCAACCTCCTGACCCCTTCTTATATAAATTCGAAGGCCGTGCTTATCAAAAGAATAAATAGCCTATTTTTCTGTCTGTTGAGAATGTCCTTTTGAGGGGTAGTAATTTAAGGTTGACGAAATGGGTAGAAGGGGTGGTATTATACAACGGGTTTAACACTAAAGTTATGTTGAATAGTGCCAAGCCGAGACAGAAACGCAGCCGACTGGATAAAAAGCTGCAATATGTAATGATCAGCCTTTTGATACTAATGATGGGAATAACATTCGCCTATGCACTAACCTCCACCCTCTTGTAGAAAGGCTTCATCACGTCGTTCACTCCTGACCTCAGCTCCATCAGCTAGATGTTCAAATTCTGGGGGCTGTGGATATTAATAATATCAAATTTTGTCCCTATTTCACTGCAGATCACATTATAGATAGCCAACTTAATAAATGCCTATCTGATCGAACACTCCAAGCACAACAAAGCAATTATCAATGGCCGTCATCCAGAGGTATAGACAAGCACTCTTAATTCTAGCCTAGGACAGGTCAGTCATATTCTCTCTGATAAGACAGGCACTTTGACTCGCAACATTATGAACTTCAAAAAAATATCTGTCCGAGGACAGATCTATGGAAAGTGGGGCTGTCACGAAGAGAGGATGGTGGTGCCCCATGTGGAGTTTGATGATGAAAAGTTCATCGATCTGCTCAATGAAGGTCATTCTTTGGCGTAGGATGCTCGCATGACCATGACTGCGATGGCAACGTGTCACAGTATCCTGATAGAAAAGAAAGGCGATGAGATTATATACAATGCCACCTCTCCTGACTAACTCGCACTTGTACAGTTCTGCAAATACGCAGGTTTCAAGTATGCTGGTATCGACTAACACAACAACATGAAAGTAAAACAAGGCTCAAACACCACCTCTTACAAATTGCTTTATGACTTCTAATTCAATTCAGATCGCAAACGAAAATCCGTAGTTGTACTACATCAAAACAATATTTTACTGTTCTGCAAAGGTGCTGACAGTGTCCTCTAAGAGCTGCTTGCAAACGACAAGTAGTAAGACATTGACTGTTGGGCTAGCTTGCAAAAACATTTGTTAGAGTTTTCAGTGGAGGGGTTAAGAACCTTGGTGATTGCTTGTCGAGTGATACCTAAATAAAATTTTGCTTCATGGGAAGAAAGGTACAAGAAAGCACTTGTATAAGGGGATAATAGTAATGTTGAGAATCTTCAGGAAGAGTTGGAAAAGGGGTTGGTACCACTCGCGGTGACAGGGCTATAGGATCGACTGCAAGATAAGGTAGCAGAGACTATCACCGCCTTTCGGAATAGAGATATAAAATTTTGGATGTTGACAGGCGACAAAAAATAAACGGCTATCAACATTGGATTCGCATGCGGATTGCTAACTAAACAAACTAAACTGACCATTCTCAACCACCAGGATCCAATATAACTACAAATTTAAAAGGCAGGCAATTTGATTGCACTATGAAAGGCCTTCTCCTGACAGGAGAACTACTTAGCTAACTTGCTGAAAGTGATCTATGCTTGGTGCTTGATTTTGCCTTAGAGTGTTCAGCTGTGATTGCATGCCGTGTGTCTGCTGGCCAGAAAGAATTGTTGTCAGAAAGAGCTGGAAGATATAGCGATACGTTAGCGATTGGTGATGGAGCGAATGACGTATCTATGATTACGAAATCTAGCATAGGTGTAGGAATTAGAGGATTGGAGGGTGGTCAGGCTGCTAGTTCAGCAGACTATGCGATTGGTGAGTTCCGGATTCTAGGCGAGCTGCTGATGGTATGGGGCCCATAAATATACAGAAAAAACAGCTACCTTATTTTCTACAGCCTGTACAAGAACATGCTCTTATCAGCGCCACTACTTTTATATGCCTTCCTCTCTCATTTTACAGGATTTAGCTACTATGATGGTTGGATTTTCCAATTTTACAATGTCCTGTTTACTTCCATGCCTATCATCGTGTTCTGCACTACTGACTAAATGCACTCAAGGGCTTTCAAATTAAAAAATCCTTATATTTATAAACAGGGTGTATAGGATTATTGGTTCAATGCTAGAGAAGGTCTGCGGTGGGGGTTTACAGTTATGGCTTAATCTGGAGTTTTGCTATTCTTTGTGTTCTATATATAGTAAGGCGGCCTTTCATCACAAAAACTCATGTTCTGGGCAAGTGCGACTGGCATGACTCTTTTCGCTTGTATTATAGCACTCACCAACCTTCGCATCCTCAGGATTGCCACTGGCATAACCCCTCTCCTGTTCATAACCTCGGTCTTTAGTATAGTCATTTTTTACGTAGTTTACTTGGTAATAAACTTTTTCTAGAAACCGACATCTTCCTTAGCTAAAAACCATAACTCAGTAGCTTCCAATTCTGGATTGCCCAAATTTCTGTTTTATCGACTTTATACTGCTTGGACATTATAATCGACAATGGTCTTCTGATCATCTCCTCTCTCTTCGAGAACATGAATAGTTAAAGCGAGACAAAGCGTTCTGTCTAAATGCCCTTGTTGGAGCTAAAGATTTTAGCTAAGGCAAGGAAAAATGAAATAATTATTATTTTAATTTTTTTATTTTTTATTGTCAAAATGCATGAGGTGACGGTGAGAGTGAGTGGAAGCCTCTTTTTGACCTGGGTTTTACCACTGAGGGGATGAAGGGCGGTAGGGTGGCGATCTAAAGTGACCAAAATTTTACCACTGTGAAGATAGATAGGGCGGTGGAGCAGGGACTGACCATTTTTATCTGGATCTGTCCATTATCTGTCCCACATAGTTCATATCTTTTCCATGTCTATTCACTTCAGGGTTGTATTGCTTGCCTCTTAGGCCAAGCTCATAAGTAATAGGCTCATGGTCTATTGGTCCTGACATTGGATATCCTGAAGTACCGAAATTTACACGAGACTGCTCAAGCCCAGCTCTGAGATTGTATTAGGGTTTAAAAGATGAAGGTGAAAAGGTGTGTCGAGGAACTGGCGACCTATTCTGAGGGATGAAATTTTTGTGGTTGTAGTTGCTAAATTGTCCACCATCCATAAAAGCAAACTGGTTACCCGTGGAGGGCATCACCATCCCAGAAGGGTTCTACCTTTTGTAATTGTATTAGTTCATCCTTTGGTTGAACTGGTCTATCTTCTGGTTAAAATGATTATAAGATGGATACTGGGTGAAAGGAGGTGATTATGGGGATGGAACTGAGTATTTTTGCCTATTAAATGTGTTCGGAATTGGCCAAGCCTAATGCTTTCGATCTGTGATCCTTCCCACCATGCTTTGTTTAGATGGAGAGGGGGAATATGAAGGTGGACGTGGAGGAGGTGATAAA
Source organism: Lipophrys pholis (assembly GCF_963383615.2). Taxonomy (NCBI): domain Eukaryota; kingdom Metazoa; phylum Chordata; class Actinopteri; order Blenniiformes; family Blenniidae; genus Lipophrys; species Lipophrys pholis. The sequence goes on from NW_028292117.1 coordinate 26,044, forward strand.
CCGAAAGGACTCTTCTTTCCATGCCAAATTGACTGCCAGGCTGGTAATCGTCCCAGAATTTAGGAGCATTATTGGTAGGGGAGAGCATAGGCTATTGTTTAGATGATTTTCTTGGTAGGAAATCAAGATTTTGTAGGCTATCGCTAATCATCTGGCGGTTTTTTTTGGATGCCTAGAGAACTGCCTAATAATGGTTGATCCTATCAAGTGCAGGTCCCTCTATACTCCCTTGTCATAGAGCTTACCTTTCTGAGGTGAATAGTACTCTTGTTTCCCAGCAAATCCTAAATCATTGTGCATTTAAATTAAATTAAGAAAGTGCTTGGATATCCATTTGATCTGGGATTATTATAATAATAAATGACGTCAGACAAGCATTAATAAAATGTCACTAAGATTTTGATGGCAAGGTTGCTGTTGTCACTGGTGCTGGCAATGGTCTTGGTAAGGCTTATGCACTGTTCTTTGGTAGCCGTGGAGCCAAAGTGGTAGTCAATGATTTAGGAGGCTCGCACCGTGGCGAGGGGCAATCCAATGCCGCTGCACAGGTTGTTGTTGACCTTATTAAAAAACAGGGTGGGGAGGCAATAGCCAACTTCGACTCTGTTGAAAATGGCGAAAAAATCATATAGACTGCCGTCAAAACGTTTGGCAAGGTTGATATTCTTATCAACAATGCAGGTATCTTAAGAGACACCAGTCTTTTAAAAATGAAGGAAGCAGATTGGCGTCTAATCATGAAAGTGCATCTGGATGGTACCTACTCTTGCACCAGAGCAGCTTGGCCAATCATGCGCTAACAAGGTTTTGGAAGGATTATTAACACATGCTCAACTTCCGGCATGTATGGGAATTTCGGGCAATCAAACTATTCAGCAGCTAAGCTTGGCATCCTTGGCTTCACTCAAGACCATTGCTAAGGAAGGTGAAAAAAGAAACATTCGAGCAAATACCATCTGCCCCTATCTCAGCTACTCGAATGACCGAAGGGTTAATGACCAAGGATATGGGTGATATCTTCCAGCCTGATAATGTTGTCCCTATGGTTGCCTTCCTTGCCCATGAGAAATGTGAAGCCAATGGAGCAGTGTTCGAAGTTGGTGGTGGGTATTATTCCCAGTTGAGATGGCAAAGAGCAGAAGGACTATATTTGGGATAAAAACCAACTGCTGAGGACCTGGCTAAAAAGTTTTCATCAGTGACTGATTTCTCTAAGAAGAATTAATACCCAACAAGAGGTGAAGATGTGGTAATGCACGTGATGCAGCTCAGAGGCAAGCTATGAAAGGAATGAATAAAATAATAGGCATTGCTAGATCATTTTTTGGTTAGCTTCATTATCCTCTAATTCATAATCCTCTAGTCTTCTTCTTAGGAATCGATACTGTCCTACTTATCTTCAGGCTTATTGCTTGTTGGAGGGACTTTCACTTTCACTTTTAGTTGTTTAGATTTAGTTTTGTTTGGCTTTACTACATTGATTTTCACAGCTGTACTAATAAAAGGTTTAGTTTTTAATTCATCCCCTTTTACCTCCCTTATTTTTTATAGCAGCCTCTCGTTGGCTTTTGTTTACTCCTAGGCTATCATTTGCTTGATATTCGAGTCTAGCAATTCCAACTGAGTGTTTTTTTATAATGTGTTCAAAAATTAATCCCTTCCTATAGAAGTTTCATGGAAAATTGGTACTTTCCCTTCTTCTTTAAATCTTAACCTTTCTTGTAATCACCTTCGTTGCTATTTTTTTTTGTCTTTTCTTTAACCCTTTTTTATCTTTTGTTTTTATTAGGGAGGTGCTATTATCTATGGGTCTACGCTTGTTAATAATGATCGGCTTTTATATTGAATCGGCGGTAGAAACCATTTAAGCAGACGGTACATGAAGAAAAAGAAACAAATGATACCCACTGTTTTTTGTATCAACTACATTGAAAAGTAATTTTTAAAAATGAACTATAACTACACTTACCTTTAATACCTTTTGAGACAAAAACAATTCCAAGCTTCTTTCAACAATTAAAATCAAAGCCTAACCTCACTTAATCACCAGCACTATGCTAAACTATATTAATGCCTAAAGAATCAGCAACAGTCTCCAAGAAGGTACAGAGTTGGCAAAAATTTAAATACATTATTATATAATGGTCATGATCAATATTAATGTTCAGTTTGAACCTTGAGGACGGTAGGAATTCGAACAGGCCAGACTGCAAGTATGATTTTAGTCACCTTATCACCAGACAAACCCCCCAAGCATAGGAAAAAGTATGGCAGAGTCCCTTAAAAGGAATTGTCTGAGGACGAGGTTAAAGGCGATTAGGATCTCCTAAAGGCATAATCCATTTTAGGCGAGGTACTGCAACTGCTAAAGCATAAGGAGGATTGCTTCAGCCAGGTGTATTAAAAAATGCGAGAAATATCAAAAAGGGCTGGCATCCTACGTGTGGCTATCCCCCAGCACCTTTTCATTCGACCAATCAGACCTGGAATAGTTCTTCGCAAGTATGGCAAAATTTAGAAAATTAAAATATTTAAGAACAGCGAGGACCAGCAGGGGTGAAAAACACAGCCTTCATTTTTTATAGTTCGTTTTATTCGGCTGTTCTTGCCCCTCCGCGTCCTGCAGTCAATTCCAGAGTCTGATATCATCGTGAAAGGAAAAGTGGTGTATCGATTAGGACTCCAGCGAAGAGATCTACATTGAGAATGGGAGGCTGGGACTGGTGGATGAAAGGGAATTTATCCTCTTTTTAGAAGGCCATCAGCCAGGCAAGTAACAAACAATGGAGCCATGCACCACATTCCACCATCCGATAATAGCTGAATAAATTCAGAGTTGGAAAATATTGCTGCCTAATGGGGATTGACATTGACGATAAAAAGTTTAATGTGAAGGATCGAATTTTAGGAGTTAGATGTGCCAATTTCTTACGGGTCTATTGCATTTGCTAAAAGACCTGCGTTTGTGAATAAAAGACTGACAGCCGTGACTTCTAGCTACGATTGATCATCAATAAGAAGATCAAACTCGGATAACGAAGTGTTGATCATTTCAAACAACCTGTAAAAATATAAACAGGCCAAATCCTCGTTACAGTAATTATTGGCCCAAATCATATAAGAGTACAAAAACTACATGGACAAATCAAGTTTCATTATCCGCAAGGACGTCCATCTTAGGATTGCAGAGAAGATGAACATCGAGCCTGAACTGCGTTTCCTTGATTCTAAGTGACCCTTATGAGTGGAAATCTCAAGATCAATCACTATATAAATAATTTACACGTGTCGAATATGTTACTGGCCTGGATCCTGACAATACTCGCGTGTTTTATGAGCATACCTGATCCTTACAAAGTGCTCAAAGTCGGGAGAGGCGCTACCTCGACAGATATCAAAAAGGCCTTCAAGAAAATGACTTTGAAACATCACCCAGATAGAAACTCAGATCCCAAGTCAAAATAAAGGTATGAAAAGGTTGTCAATGCCTACGAGCTGCTTAAAGATCCTTAGAGAAAACGGATTTATGATATGACTGGATAGGATCAACAGCAAGCAGGTGGCCATCAAGGAAACCCTTTCAATTTCGGTTTGGTGGTGATTCTGGTTTTGGCAATTTTGGTGGAGGACCAGGAGCGGGAGGTTAAAGAGTGTTTACTTTCAGTATGGGAGGTGGAGGTGATGGAATGGGGATGGAAGATATATTAGGAATGTTTGGAATGGGGGGGTAGTAGGGCAAGCGGAGGCAGAAGAGCAGGAGGCAGAGTAGGTGGCAAGGCAAATAGAAATGGAGACCGGGAGGAAGACAACAACAGAGACAACGAGGAGGTAATTTTGGTGGAGAGTCCTTTTCCTTTACATTTTGATTACCATTTTCTAAAACAATAAATAAATAAGATCATGTCACAACAAATGATCGAGTTGACCTGAGATACATCCGATATGAAGATTATGCAGTGCTTAAGAAAAGCTGGCCTTCCCTCCAGTTTTATTGCACTGTTTAAACAGATACGCAGCGGCCTCATTTTATAAGAACCACTGACTCACGCGTTTGAAAGCCTGGTTAAAATGACTACTTTTACTCCAAATCTTTTGGAAATCTTTTATAGTTTTTAAAGGCTGCCTATGCAGCCATTTAATAAAATCTGTTTTTGAAAGAGCTTATTCCCTGCAGATTTGTTAGATAACTTTACTGGTAGAGGCATACCGCCTCAAAACATTTCCTAGGTTGGTCAGCAGATTTTTAGTTTCAGAAAATACCTTTTTGGAGTTTGATGAATCCTCTCCTCCGTACTGCTCTGTTCTTCTTTCCCCCTGATAATTTAAAAAGTGTGATCCAATGAATTTCTTCAATTCTTTCAAAATCCATTATTATCTAATGCCAAAAAAGCTCCTTTTCAATTATATATCAAAAATGTGCTAATAGCATGAGCACCAACTTATCGCGCTCGCCAAGGCCATACAAAACTTAGATTATTGCAAGGCCATGCTAGAAAAGCTGGCTTTCTCTTTGGATATAAAAACGAAGTGCTATAGTAAAGCTGAGTTGGGCCATGCAATTGCCAAAAAGGTACTTAGCACTATTATCAGTGAATACGATAGAAACATGACAGTGCTAAGGTTAATGGAAGTGCTTCGGATCAGATTGAAGCACTTGTACAGATGGGTTGATGAGCAGCATGGGACAGCCAACAAGCTGGAACTTGCTATCGGTAAGTTTTTGCAATAATAATTCATTATGAGTTCAGATATGATAAACACGGCGGTGCGCTAGTGCTTCTGCCAAGAAAAGTCACCCATTAAGTCTGCATTGCTCAAACTGTGATCAAGAGTCTTCCATTAGTTCTGCCTTAAAATGGGAGATGCTCCACCGATCGAAAAGAAGACTTTTTAATGTCCAGTCTGTATAAGCCGCAAGATGGATCCTCTAAACCCAATATTCGTCATAGTCTCCATAAAGGATGATGAAGATGGGGGACAGTCAGAGCTGCCACATTACATTTCATGGAAATATCTGCGAATTGCTCACGAATTCACGACATGCTATTGAGCTTCGCTGCTTTCGAATGGAATACAAATATCTCTACTAGATTTCATGGCCTGATATCGCTGAACTAAAAATAAACGGCCAGAAGGTAAACGAGTTTAAACCTTTACAAATCAACTCCTCACTGAAAAAAAGGAAAGACGAAAAAATTTTAATTGATAAATCATTTATCAACCCACTAACCAACAACTCTCTCAAGCTTAACGAACTCAGTCCTTCTAGAGAAACTCGATAGAAGTGCAGGATTAAGTAAGGACAGTACTTTTTCTTTGGACTTTATCTGACCACTAGGCTGAGCTCTATTTAATTAGATTTCGCTATCAACAACAACAAAAATCATATTCATAAGGATGAGTCGCTGAGCTTTTAAGTGCTATTTTCAAACAGTCCAGCTCTGACATCCAGACGTAGCAAATTGTGATCACTACCAGATGCGGGATTTCTTTCACCCCAATCAAAACCCAGCTCGTGGCAAATTATGCACTCATTTCCAATGCTTTTTGCTTAGAAAGCCTAACTCTCTTCATGGAAAAAGTCAACCCCAGGAAATGGAAATGTCCAATCTGCAAGAAACGATGTTTTGAGATAATCATTGACCGCTATCTTTAGCAAATAATCCATCAGGCGAACGAAAAAAACGCCTCAGATATCATTTTCAAAAGGACTTTTCATATGAATTATCATTCGACTAGCAGAGCTAGAATGAGGAGGAGAAGGAGATTGAAGAGATAAAGGGTAAAAAGGAGTAGCCAGTACATTAGTCAAAAAAAGGGGAAGAATCTCAGCCTATTAACTTGTCAGGTCTTGGGTCTGTCATGCACAACTCTGATCTCATGAGGCATCTCTGCTCAGCTCAAATGCTCAACATACCTCTCAAATGAGCATGAACCCCATGATGTTCAACATGTACCCTCAAATGTGTTAGGACTACATGACGAATATGCAGAACTATGGGATGGGTCCATACATGCCAGGTCAATAATCGACTATCAAGCCTTCATCTGACAGTTATGTTCATCCTAAAACACCGATAATGATGCAGGGTCCAACAGCTCCTCCTTCTCAAAATAGACCTTTAATTTACCCTACTAAATCAATACCACCTCCTGTAAAAGCTGTATCAACAGCAAGAAAATCAACCACTAGCCAGGTGAAGCCAGTCTACTCATCAAAGAAAGCATAGGGGCAAGTGAAAAAAAATTACCATCGTGATCGATTCAGACAATTAGGACAAGAAAACAAATTAAGATGAGGATCTGTTCACTACTTTGAAGAGTGAGTCTTTAATTGTGAACCAATTTACAGGCTACCAGGAGAAAATGCCACAGGATCTGTAGAGAAGTGAGAGTTTCACTAAGTTGCTACGCGAGAGAGTGAAGAATATCCAGCCGTGAGCTTATATTACTTAGAAAACAACAAATTTATGAATGAAAAAGTAATTTATCAACGAAACGAAGCTACATAGGCTCACTTAGGAATGGAACATTTTATGGGCAGGTGATGATATCTCTGGGTACGAAAGTCTGTCGTGCTTCCACTCACTTGAAGGGTTTCTTGAACATCTCGAATTTTTTAAAAACCCAGCCAGCTTGGCTCTGGACTAAAATTTTCAGTCTTCAAAACTGACAAGTATCCTTGCGACTAGGAATACCCATAAGGAGGATATTGGGTAGTTCAGGTAAGCAGAAAGGATGATCATAAGATGGATTTATATTGGGAAGAAATACTTTTTAAGACTATTGGCTCAAAACCTTAGCAAAATAATCGGTTTACAGTGCTAGGCTAGGAAAAAAAGATGTACTCCTTCAAGTGTGGGGTGGAGGACATAGCAATGCGTCGTTCAGTTCGTAATGAGATCCTTTCTTCCATCTTAAGGAAGCACAAAAGAGTATATTTCATGCCATGCGGGAGTGTGTGAAAATCAGAAACAGGCTATTTATGATCCAACAAATCAGGTGAAGTTATTTTTCATTTTTCTTGTTGTTGTTTTCGACCAGCCTTTCAGATCATCTTCATCGCTATCGATTTCTTTCATCTTGACTGCCTATTTGACCTTCAGCATATTGTAAGTCTTTCTGGCTATTTCATTCTCTCGTGAAAGGGAATCTTCTATTTTGGGGTCCCTCCACACCCTCGGCAACTTAAAACTTCGAATTACCGCCTTCCTCCGTACACCATGAGAATATTCGAACCTTCATCATAATATAACTGAGTTACTTATGATTCCTAACTAGCTATCAAACAGATGGGCCTAGCTCTTGACTGCATTCCAAATCGTAACTGTCCCATCTTTATGGCCTATATACAGTTCCATCCGCTAACTAGACCAAGCCATGCAATTGACCTTCTCTTTGCCGTCCAAAGAAGCCACGTTCTTGGCAAATTTTTATTTGCCAGGTTTGCCGAGATTAAAGATTGTGATGGTTCCGTTTTCAAGCTCAGAGCAAAAAAGGTAATTTCTATTCCCGTCGTACTGGAGATGAGAAATTTAAGAGGAATTGATAAGACACAATCTTTTAATTCTGACTGGTTGGAGTCCTTCTATTGAGTAAATTAAAACCTCTCCTGAAAAGTTTCCTACAAAAATCCTTTGGCATATTGAATCCACTTCCATAGCAGTCAGAGGCTCATCATGCTCAGTCTAATTGACCTTATACTTGTTTGCGTAGTCATACACAATTAGCAATCGGTCCTCACTTATACTAAATATAGCCTTTTTGATACGATCCACATACACTCCATGCACTTTCTCAGTGTGCAGGGTCAGTTCCTAAATCTCTCTTATTTTGCGATAACGATGTTCACTAGAGATTCTAAGCCAGTCGATTATCCCGTTTTAGAGACCAACGAAAAGATACTCCTAGCATAAGGACATGCATAGTACTTGGGCTGGGTATATCTTGCTCCATACTTGCTTATAAATTTTTTAGTGAGACATGTACGCCCAGCATTCCGCTGATCCTACTGGGACAAGAGTAGGCAAGTTGTCTTCCCAAGGTAGCTTCATATTCGTGATGTATGCTCCTAGTCTACTCAAAGCATTAAAATCTCCTGTACCCACTATAAACACCTCAGCATCAGGCACATATATACATGCTCTGAACCCCCTTTCATCGTCCAGTTTAAACTCTCCGTGAAGAATTGGTTGGATAAAAAGAAGCTCTCTGCAGTAGGAGTCTAGCAGTAGGAAGAACTCTCGGACAAAAGGAGAGTTGAACATATCTTTTCTTATGCTGATTCGTTGCATGAAATCTGATAGGCCAGTTCGTCTTTCTTCCAACTGATCAATGCTGAGTTTAAGAGTTAGTTTCCATTCTGGGAAGTCAGGAATATCCCAAAAATATTTTCCAACCTATTTTTGAGCTCTCTGAACTCTGTATACTGCTTTTCAAGCACCCAGCGAGCATTCCTGGTTTGTAAGACAATTGAAAAGAGAAAAGTGCCTGCCTCCGACTCACTTTCATGGTACTTCTGTACTTCGATCGAGATGTCAGAAATTACAACTTCATCTTACATGCTGCTTATTGCAATTATCAATAATATTCGGGAGGATCATTTCTTCTTATGCTGTTCAAATTTAGGGTCATCCACATGGAGTTTGCCCAGATTGATCCCAAAGCATCAGGTCTTTTCTTCGATGACTAGCTGAGGACATTCTCCCCATGCCTTTCCTTGTTCAGCACGTAATCTCTCCTCCAGTTCTTTCTTCTCCTAGCCCTTTTGTCCAGATACCCCATCACCTCTGCACAATAGATGTCAATATTTTTCATCATGTTGGTATAAAACTTATTGCCCTTTACGATGCCGGGTGATGAAGTGTTCAAACTGTGTAGTTGTTATCCGACCTCCTTCAGTTCTAGTTGGTGTTTTATGGGTTTTAGAATTTGGTGCCGAGTTCGTTCAGGCATCTTAACTTTTATTATAGGATTGCTTTTTTGCTCATTATTGTTTCATTTGCCTGGGAGAGCTTGGCTGCAGGTTCCTTTGACTTGAGTTGTTAGATTGTTAGGCTTGCCTACCAACTGTGCAGCTGACCTATCTCGTTTCTGATCGATTGAAGGGCTTCGTTGGCCTAGTAAATTTAAGCGTCAAGCTTTTTCTGGGCCTAGGATTTAAACCTAATGGTGCTAGGAGTGCTGACTAAAACTGAAGGGCTGAGTTCAGGAGAATCCAGTTTCGCAAATAAGGGGCTTTGTTTCCTGAAGCGGTCAGTTGTTACAGAATCGACTTTAGCTGCTTCATTTAATTTCCTTTTATAAGCTGGTAAGTGGTGTACTGCCGATGAATTCTCTAATGACCTTGTTTTTTTCGGTACTGGGAGGTATGTTCCACCCCGTTTCAAACATAGCTCGCATATTCATGTCTTGCTTCTCCTCCTATTCAACGAGTTCTTCCATGAGCACGATCTGTTAATGACATGCCCTTTTTGAGCGCTATAGCTTCTGAAGCGCATCCTCACAAACCTCTCTTCCACCACTAGCCCTTAGTTTTTTGATAATATCATGCAGGTACTCAGGAATGGTACCTTCTTACTGAGCACAGGTACGGCTCTGAGTGCTTGCGATCGTGTGCTGTGTATTTTAAATGAATTATTGGTAGGTGTGCTATAATCCAATAATTTGCTATTGCAGTTCAGATCGAAGTTTGATTTGTTAGGCTATTTTGGCAGCAGACTAGAGGTCATTCAACAATGTTTTTTATGTGACATGGAACTATTTGGTTAGCTTCCCCTTCACATCAAATTTGGGGTCATTGGGGAATGTAAGAGCCTGCTATTAGACTACATCCGCCTTGTAAATCTGCTTGTTCTTGTATGTGAACGTATCATGCATTTCCTTCAGCTTTTTGAATTATTCTTACAACTCATGAGCATTCTTCTTATTATATATAGGCATGGACTTTCCCCTCTCGAAATTGCCCATAGCACCACCCAGGTAAGACAGAATCGTACCGATGTCGTTCCTGGTGATGGACATCGCCGTTTCTTGAACTTGAATGGATAACTGCATCCTCGCTCTCATATCGTACAAAATGCTTATTTGTAAAGCTTCGCTGCAAAGCTCTTTTAGAGATGCTATTGTGTTGTCCTTGTTGAACATCGCCACCTTGTGAAAATGCCTGTGAGCATTATAAGTCACATTATTGTATTCCTATGGCAGTTCGGATTTGCTCGGCTCTAAGGTCTTCCTGAAGTTTAGGCTGACAAATCCCAGGAAGATGCTTTTGAGAACTGTGATGAAGCCCATCTGGATATCCTGTAACATGCTCTGCGCCCCACAGGCCAATTCCCCCATGATCTAGAGGAGTTTGATAGCCTCTTTACACAGGCTAGTTAATTCTTTGACTGTATATTCTTTCTCATTTTTGTTATACACCATCAAATAACTAACTATTCCATTAAACCCTACACACAGCAAGTCCTACCGAAGAGTACTGACCTGCACAAGTTTTGAGTTATTCGACAAAATATCCAGCCACTGAGCAGAAAAGAAGTTGAACTCGGAATTCGGGCCGGTTGGGATTTTGTCATTGAGGGCCATCCCAATGTCCAGGCATTCCCAGACCTAGTGAATCAACTTGTTAGCCGTTTATTTGTCAGGAGGTACCAAAAAGGGTAGTCTCCTTCTGGTGTAGGCCAACACGGCAGGCATATATCGTTCTGCAGCAGGGCCGTACTTGCCACTAAGAAACTGATGGAATAACTGCTAGATAGCCTCCTCCTCCTTTCCAAGTTTGCCTTTCAATTGCATTCAATATTAAACAAGTATCAGATTTGGATATAGCTTGGCTTGATGAATGATGGTTCGAATATTATAGTATGAGCTTTGTTGATTTTGGGGGAAATCAAGATTGAAGGTAAGTTTGTTGAAGGAGTTTTAATAGTTAGGCGTAGTGCCAACTGCTACCGCACTATTTTGTGCATCTGCAAAATAGCCCTTTCTAGCCCTCTAAAAGCTAGACTTTTAACTTGCTCTAACTGCACTCCTCCACGCTTTCCTCCTAGTCTCTCAGCTTAAAGCCAATCTCCATATTCATCTAGTCGTCACTCAGTTTGAATTCTCCTTTCAAACTCATCTGAATATCCCCGAGCTCAATGACGGTCTTGCTAACTTTTTTGGTGAAGTCAGCCAAAAAGAGCATGAAATCCTCAGCCGTGTCAAGCACCTCAAAGTTTACACGAGCATGCTTGTCCATCCTCCTGATACCTCTCTTGCGAGTTAGCTTAAGTTAGTCTTTCAAATCATGATCGTAGTCATCAATGATTTCTTAGCCTCTGAATTTAGCCCCTGTGAATATTGAGCCCTGAGCCTTTCTTTAAATCTTTGCCTTGCGTTCTTCTGCAAGGGCATTATCGACAATCTGCTTACGCTCAGTAAGCTTGGTAATGAGATCAGGCTGCATGAGAATATCTCCTTGCATCCATTAATGGCTTTTTATTTAATCGATAGTGGGTCTAGCCTCAGGATCGAGAGCAATCATCCTGTTGATGAGGTTCATAAATGACTGAGAATAAAACCCCACGGGCTTTCTCTTGGAGTGGCTGGCCCAGAATGCCAATTGCTTATTATTGACATGCATTTTGTAGTAGTAATCTCTTGCATCAGCCTTTTCAAATGGAGGGGTGCCTGTGTACATAATGAAAAGGACCACTCCCAAACTAAAAATGTCACTTTTCTCTCCTTAGTATTTTTTCTTATAAATTTCAGGAGCCTTGTACCCTTCAGTGCCTAACGAGGTATGCAGAAACCCTGAGCCATCCTTACCCTCACTTAAACATGAAAATCCAAAATCGGCAATTTTGGCACGGAAGGATTAATCTAGCAGAATGTTCTATGGCTTAATATCACGATGTGAAACTCCCTGTTTGTGGATATGTTCGAGGCCATTCAACAACTGGACGAAAAGAGTTCGGCAGATTTAGGGACTGAAGCGGCCTGTTCGAGCCAAGAATTAAAACAGCTCCCCGCCTTCAGCGTATTCGAGGATAATGGCAAGGCAATTGTATGTACTTCCATTTTTCTTTTTATAGATGCATTCTTCTCTTATGCCGACCAGGTTCACCAAGTTCTAGTGGGAAAACTTAGCCATGATATCCAGTTAATTTTTGAGCACAGCGAAAGCCTCTTTGCTTTTGAATTTTTTGATGGCAAAGAGTTGACCTTCTTAATTGTGGACCAACTTGACCTTAGCATGGAATCCACTGCCTAATGTCCTGAGGCAGGTGAATTCATCCATCATAGCCCGATCCTAGCAGCTATCCATATAATTTATGCAATGTCCTTCCCAAATAATTCTTTGATACATTTTTGTTGATAATTAATCCTGTTCAAGCCTATAATTTTAAATTAATCAATCGTTCATAATATGTCTAACTATGAGGCAATCAAATAAGCCGTTTGCTCTGGGATACCTATTTCTGGTGCTCTGTTATCTTCTCTACGATTTGCTTCTTTAAGTCCACTTCTGAAAGGTTTGAGCCTAAATGGGCCATGTATTCACTCTGGTCGTCCATCAGATACGTCAGAATAGTATGGTCAATTGTGTACAGTCTCTTTTCCTGCTACACATCATCATATTCTATCTTCGAAGCATAAATCTTGAACTTTTACATGGTCTCCTTGAGCGCAGGGTCATTGTTGCCAGTTGCAGTCACGCCAATAAAATCAGGGCAGAAATAGGCCAACCACTTATTGATCTTCTAGAAAGTGTCACGGTCAGGGTCGACAGAGACAAAGACCAGCTTCAACTGAGTGTAGCTTAATTCCTTCTGTGCCTACTTAAAAGCTTTGGCTAATTTTGTTAAAGTTAGTGGACAGATATCAGGACAATTGCAGAACCCGAAGTATATTAGGTAGTAGCTGTTTTTTAAATCAGCACTACCGAATGGCTTGCCTGTCTGCGCATTAATCAGTTGCCATTCACCTCCGATATCTGCCTTGCCCGTGTGCCAGACCTTTCCACTTCTCTTGACTTTTTTCGATCTTTGTTCTTGCTCATACATCAACAGAAATGCAGCTCCCATCAGCAGGGCAGCAGTCCCATATGTGTACTTCGCAGACCGAGTGTTTTTTTCCTCCACCTTGGCAGCCTCCTCCTCCTAATTTTAAGGATTTGGAGTTTTCTTCTAACAAAATCCTCTTCCCAGCAGAGGTCTCAGCAAGGCCATTCGTCTGAAGGAGCTAAGCATATTAATTAATCACTTTTGTTGCAATTTTTATAAAGTCTGCCAGCACTGGAATAGCCCTCTAGGGACATGAAAGCATCCTTTCCACTTCCCTCCTTTCAGTGGGAGTAATACCTATCCTCCACGGTTAAGGTATCCGAACCACTCGCCCTTATCTGCAAAATGACTCCATGTGTAGCTGTGAACCTTTTAAAACCATTCCAGGCATTCCTTCCTACCTGTATGTTCATACCCCTTCAACAGAGCTACAAGAGTCTCAAGATGGACCCACCATAATTTCTGATCCCACTCAAGCTGCTGGGTAGGATATCCCTTCACATCAAGGAAATAGAAAATGCCACCATGCTGCTAGTCCCAGCCATGTTTAATTGTCCTAAGAGTAACATCAACAGCCTGTTCTGCTAGTGACTTGTCATTGATCCGGACTGACAAGTCCATGATAAACCACATGGCTTAGATGGCATGGCCTGGGTTCAGCAGCCTGCCTTCAAAGCAATCAACAAATGACCCGTCAGGTGCTACGTTTTATAGGATGAGGCCACTTTCTTTTTGCAGAAATACTGTCATTACCTAGTTAACGCATGTGCGAATGGTTTAATTTACAAGTTACTTGCTAAGAAGGCTTTAAATTTCAAGAGAGAGATTGCAGAGGATCATGGGCAGTGCGAAGTTCTTTAATGGCCTTGTCCCAGGGAAGGCTTTATCATAGCTTCCTTTGCTCTTCTCCTTTCGCATTATGATACGTTAAAATGTATCCTTGGCTATCTTGCCGTACCGATCCTACATAGTTGCCTTATATATTTATCCAAAGGCCATGCAGGCGAAACAGTCAGAAAATATGTTGTAGGGTTGGATTAAAGGCTTGCCCTATCGAGTTAGTGAGAAGTACCAATTGCCCTCTTTATCAGATCCATGTGCTTAGAGGAAGCGGGCCCCGTGGAGACTAAAGTCAAGCCATTATTGTTTTTTTTACAGCCTGTTGTAGAGCATGGCGAAGGTCCAAACCTGCCTAGCCTGCAGCCACACGAACTTATCAGTATCATAGACAGCCCCAGTTTGACCCAGACAAGTAAAGTACCCCCCAGCCTCCTCATCCTTCGAATGCTCCAACCAGAAGGGCAAGACATTCCCCAGCAACTCCTTCTTGTACTGTTAGGATAAAGATTTGTAGTCAAGCATAATTAGGAATAGATAATAAACACAGCATGATTAATCTGCTTTGTGTCTTGTTGGTGGTGCAGAAAGGAAGGTCGGATTTAGTGGAGTTGAGTATGTTTCCTGGCATATAGATAGTACAGTGTTTGATTGGGACAGGGGTTACTCAGCTTGCAGTCCCAGTCAGCTAATCCGATTTCCCACTACTGCACTACTTCATCTCCTAAGTCAGCCAACAAATCATCTTGCACCTGGTCGTCACATCATGCTTTCGACCACTCTAAGAACTAGTTCACTTGTCTACCAATTTAAATGGGTATATCTGGCTGAAAGTATAAAACTCGAAGGAATGTCAGTGGCATAAATACCCTCACCATTAAAACTGCAAGCATCTTGGCAATCAGGCCCAACCCCAACCCCAACCCCAACCCCAACCCCAACCCCAACCCCAACCCCAACCCCAACCCCAACCCCAACCCCAACCCCAACCCCAACCCCAACCCCAACCCCAACCCCAACCCCAACCCCAACCCCAACCCCAACCCCAACCCCAACCCCAACCCCAACCCCAACCCCAACCCCAACCCCAACCCCGGTGTGGATTCCCAGCTCAAAAATCATACCCCATCCTATAAGATTTGTGATTAATGTTTATGATATTTGTGCTTGAAGTATTGTTGCTGGATGCAGTGCACAGCTTGAGGGTATGGAGTCCTGAAGTGTAGCATTGGGTGGGATGGTTCCCTAATTGGGCAGGGAAATGTCCTGCACAGGGGAATGTTTCACCCACTATCTTTATCGATGCTCCGAATTATAGCAGGAGTGCAAAATCCATGGCAATCACACTGTTTGACCCTGACGCAGCTGGCTCTGGCTTTTGGCACTGGATTGCTTACGATATCCCACCGAACACCACTACAATTCCAAAAGGGGGTCCAGCACCCGGCACACAGCTACAAAATGATTGGGGTACCTAAGGCTATGGTGGACCATGCCCACCTAAGGACTAAATCCACACATACCTGTTTACTGTTTATTTTCTTGATAAACTTTTAGGCGATTGCAATTAAAAGGGCTCGAAATTAGGCAAACGACTAATGCTGGGGCTGGATGGGCACGTCCTATCGCAGACCAACTTCACGGCTAAGTTCAGTCATCCAAAAGACAGGCACCCTTTCAGGTGGCGGCACCATGCCTGATTTATTAAACACAATACTGTTATTCAAATTCAAATGGCCTGCTAAAGTTCTTTTGGAATACCTTGTGCTTTTCACAGTGAGGAGATCATCACCAACTTCTGTAAATCTGATCAGTGCTACCTGCCACTCTGTCCCAAGTGCATCCGACTACATCTCCAGGATCATAAGGCACAAGGCACTCATGCTGTCCTTTAGAGCATCGACCACAGCATAAAGGAGGCAGAGTCCAACCTCAGCAATATTGAGAAAATGATCACTCGAACAGGCTAGTCCATCCGAGATATCCAGACCGAACATCACTCCTTGTACGACTACATCAATAAGAGAATCACTGAGATGAGAACCCGGGTCATGAAGGAAATCGACCTTTATATCCACGATGTCAATTAGTAGGTTAACCGACTTCTGCTTGAGCACAATGACTCAATTTAATTTAGGCTTGGAGAGGTGGACGCCACCATCCGCAGCAAACTCGCAGAGGTCTGGGACATGCTTGACTGCCTGCGCTCTTAGAAGTGCTTGAAGACTTTGATCACCTTCCATGCCACCAACTTCAGCAGCTCGATGGAGTAGAACTTCAGAGACATCTAATAGCACCTGAAGAGCATAATGGACAGAAGGCTGAAGTTGACGATTGATCCAAAGCAGCTGCTATGTCTTCGAGAATGCTTGTCAAAGCTGATCAGACTGAGATCAGTAAAGGAGGGGGCAGTGGAATAGCGTTCTCAAGAATATCGTAAGGTGGAAAGGATGGTGTTCCAATAGCCCAACTCATGACCCATATGAAGTGAGATTTAGAATACATATTCATGATTCATCACTTGAACTGAGTTCCTAGTCACTGCTGACCTTCGAACTGTCCTTATAAGGGGTGAAGAAACTAGACGACTTCTTTATGTCTTTGTCTTAGGGGTGGACAAATATGTTTTGCTCAACCTTGTCACCTGAAATCACATTCAGCTTGCAACTTGAATTTAAATCCAGACCCAGAAACGAGCCACTCCTCATCACCGCACTTATCTACACTTTCCCTTGAGGAAACCTTCTCTTGTTCTCATAAATCACACTCACCTCGGCTTGTCCCTCCTCGAACTATATCTACTTGAAGTATAGGATGCTGAGGTTGGGCAGGAAGATGTAGACGTAAACTAGTTATTGGACATGGAACTATGTATTCATGGAGAATGCAGCATCCACTTCAGACTGTCGCTTCACCTTCAACTCAAACTTTGGAAAGTCCAGCTATGTAACCTCAGTAACCTAGCTTAAATCCTCAGTGCTCAGTACCACCTTTATGTCGAACTAGTACCTTGGAAATCGTTCAATATAGTCATTTACAGTAACTTTGTTGTCAGTCAAACTTTCAATGAACTTCGCTTTGACCTCAGGGTTTTTTACCACCTCCAGGAAAGCAGGCAGTTTCTTACGCTTGTGCAGTCTCTCGATGTCATCTCTAGAGGCTGGCAGCTGTCTAAGAGGGTTGCAGTTGTAAGGTAGGTGCTGGATCAGCCTTCTCCTATAATCAATCAGGCCTTCAACACAGTTCTTACCCAGAAACCGGATGTGAGGAGGCAGGACAGCCCTGCAGCTGTAAATGACAGCGAACTTGATAACCCCCTGGAGAATGATGATGCTAGTTTCCATGATTTTAAGCTGTTCATTGCGAATGCTCTCAGGCACAGGAACGTATAGATTGACTGCCTATAGAAGGGTATAGACCTTTCGTGCATTGTTAGGCAGCTTTAAAAGTTCCTTACTTTTGAACTTTTAGGTGAGGGTAAGAGCCCTGCTTAGATCGTTGTACGGCCCTTCCTTTGAAATCCTCTCATCATTAAATTACACGCAGAGAGACAGTACTTGTGAGATGGTCTTGTCCGTGATGTTCTAAGACAGTAAGGCCATCAGCATATGCTAGTTGGAGCGGTTGACTCCTAATACACTTCGCTACATTACATTTCGAGAAATGTACCAGAAGCCCACTGGGATGACCACCAGCAGTACAAAAAAGGTTATTATCATGACTGGAACTTGGTACTCTTTGCTGACCAGGATAGTTGGCAATGCGATGCCTATGCTCATGCCGGTCTGTCCTTCTGAATTGCCGAACTGGAGACACTTTTCTTTGCTCTAGTCGTCCTTGAAGCACTTGAAAGCGTTGGAGACTTGAATGAACTTGGCAGCTGACTGAGGGTCTCCTTTATTGCGATCAGGGTGGTATTTGAGGATCAGCTTCTTATAGGACTTTTTGATCTGCTCGATGGGTGCACCATACTCCACTTCAAGGATGTCGTAGGGGTCAAAACTGACCAGTTTCTTTTCTTAGCTGGCCTTCAAGCTGAGGGAAATGGCCAGTCCAGCTACAAAGATTATGAGCACCAGTCTGATGAAGAAGCCAATATCGAAGCGAGAGGGCAACCCCTTGCTATACTTCTTGCTGTACCATGGTTTGTTCAAGGACTGTTTGAGCCAGGGCCTATCCGCCAGTGGGTCAAGAAGGGCATAGATAATTCTGTAGAGGTTATAGGCAACAAACAACGCCAGGACAGCGATGATGAAATAGAGGAAGGCATTATCGTCATATACAAGATTCTCGCTTTCCTATCGAGTGAAGCTTGACTTTTGGCTCATCTTTCTTTCCTACCAATTAATAATAATCAGACACGTGCATGCTGGATATGCAGGATTTATTCAGAATTGGTTTAGTGTGTCCAGCTTGGCAGTTATTCCACTCCATATTTCATACAGGGCTTAGCTTACCTATCTCCGGTCCATCTATACCTGCCACTGCTGGTTTAAGTTCTGACTCGCTTGGAATCGCATGCTCTTTACTCCGCAGTGCTCCATTCCCCTCTTAAAACCAATCTCCTGCACCACCACTCTCTCCTCAGGCTCGTTGTAGTTCTGGTCAGAGCAGCACCTTGAGCATGTTCTCCAGGTCGTACTGGCTGTTCCGTATGTAGTTGGAATACCCGACAAGGAAGTTTTTGTTGAAAGCTTAGATTTACTTTGCACGCTATTGGAAGTAGAGACGGTGAGACTCTAACAGGTTTTACTGGTGATGCTGGTACGAATTGAGTGAGGTAGTCATCGGCCAGGTGATCTACTTGAAACAGCTTTTAGGTCAAGCTCATGGTGCTAGCCTTAAGCCTCTCCTTAATTTTCTACAAGGCATCCTGAATCTTCTTTTCGTTAGAGTTAACAGCTGCCTTGTTTTTGATCAGGTAGATCGTCTTTTCATCAAGGTATACATTCAGCAAGGTTTTAGTATCCGTCATGAGCTCAACCATCCTCTTCTCAAGGTAGGTGGAGATTGTCTTTTATTAGATGGCAGTGCCAGGGTTGACAATCTGCATCAGGGAAGGAGCCATTTCATTTACCAGTGTGTTAACCAGCACTTATTTATTGCTTATGAAGATCCCTAGGACAGGCTGTAGTGATCTGAAGCCTTGTAGCAGGTAGTTGTTGCTGTGGAGGTAGGTGCTCTCGATCTTGGCAGAGAGGTTGTTCATTGCGGACAGAGAGCCTCTTTCGAACTGGATCAGCAGATCGAAAATGCCAGCTAACTACCGGGCTAACTGCTTATGTGCCTCAAAGCTTGACTCTACCTCCTTCAGCTTATAGGTGAGATGATTTTTATGCTTGTACATGTAGCAAATTATTTTAAAGAGGATATTCGATGGATACTGGGCCAAGGAAAGCTGCGTTCAGACACCTGCTAGATGAGGTTCCATATCCCCCTGACCCTTCCATCATCCAGTCAAACGACCGATCCTAACGACCTGCTCCCAGCACAGTCCGACCAGAATAAGACTCATTCAGCAGAAGCCCATACTAAAACAACCCCGCTCATTCACTAGGCGCTCTCTAAGAATACTCCTAATCAATACTAAACCCAGAGTAGGCCAAAGAGAAGGGCGGCACTCTCATCACCTAGATTTATGAGCTGCGGGGTGAGAACAGCCGATTGCGAGGTGAGATTGACTATCTGCAGAGGTAGCTTGAAAGAGTCAAGGTTTAACTCAGCAACTCTTCAAGGGCAGATAAAATACTATAGATGGTTTCAACTAACCTCGAGATGACTGTCTCTTGCGAGTGGGAAATGAAGTGCATCAAGGGCATTCTTTCGAAGCTGCCCTTCCCAACTGACAAGCAAACTCTTCGGACTTCATCAACTGCTACTCATGACCAGTCTACCAACACCACCCCTACCCACCCACCTGTCTAGCTGATCAGCAAGATGTCCCAACTGCTGAGCAGACACCTATCAAACATTCAGAAGGGTAGGGCGATGGTCAGACTGCCCTTCGAAGTGGAGTTGTAGACACTAAGTGCAGAGTAGACAATAAGGATAATATAGAAACTGAACAAGAAGCTGAGAGGCAGTGTCCAGATAAAGAACATGCTGGAGCAGCGGAATGTTTAGAAAAGCCTGAAAAGAAGGTTGTTCAGTGAATGACCTGACCATTGCATATGAATCAGCTTTTGAGGGCAGTGGGGATGGTGATGGCCAGCACGATTGCCACTATTATCAGTGCCACAACGATAATTATGCACATCTTTCTTGTAACCATAATACTTCTGGAAGCACTGGTGCTATTCCTTTGCCTGCTGCAGGTTATCATTCGCCTCTTTCACGTACTATTTAGCCTGCTTCACATTCTACTCGATGTTGTTTAGCTGCTAGCCTTGGTATTGCACCAGAATGGCGATGTCCTTCATCAAGGCCAGGCTTTCTGCCACGCTTTGTTACAGCCTTTGCATGTCCCGGTGCTTGTCCTCAATGTCTGAAACTGCGTTCTGCAGACGCTGACTAGCCTTCCCATAAAGCTTCCTTTGTAACAATTCCTATGCCTATTTAGGATTCTCTCCCAACTGCTCCAGCTAGGCTTCTTGCAAGGTGGGGTCGATTATTCTGACTTGTCTTTTGATTTTTTCCTTCATGTTCTGTTTGAACTTGATTTCTGCCTAGCGCTGTGCGATGACCTGGTCCTTCAGCTCGTTCCCTAGTGATTCGTAGAGTCCTTTTCTCATCCTCAGTTCGGCTAGCTGCACGTTGTTGTCATGAGACTCCTGCTGAAGGGCCTACAGTTTGTCCTTCAGTTCGTTAGCTGTGCTTTTACCATGGCTGGAGACTCTGTTCATTTCCTTGACAATGTTGTTTTATGCCTAGCTTTTGACAGCTTGCTGGTATTCATCAGCCAGCCTTTTGATTTTCTCAGCATCTCTGCGCAATATCTATAGCCCTCTTCTGATGTCCTCTGCCTACTAGAAGAAGGGTCCACTATTCTCCAGCATGTACTTGTCCTATGAAGTGGTGTCCGGCTTATACCCTTTTTAGTGATCCCTGGAAGACAGTCCCTGTAGGTCTGAAAGCTTATCGAGCATTAATCTTGATCATTCACAACATTCAATCATCCATCCATTCAGTCAATGTAATTGAGTCGACTCAACACCAGCCATTATATGACTGGCTTGAACAGCTGCCACTGCTGACCTGAAACCAGCTGAGGTTCAGGCCCCACCTCTTTTAGAGCCAGAAAGTAAGTCGGCTCGAACTACAGAATGGCATTTTAGAATGTCATGACGGCATAGGATTTGTTCTAGTCCTAAAACATCGATGATATTTAGAAAGTCGCATTGAGGATTAAGTCCAGCAGTTCAGTCCTGTCATTGATGCTGAACTGGGTCACTGTCACGTTGAACAGCAGAGGAACTGTTGTGCTCGTGTCTAATTAGGGGAAGAGGGGATGCATCGAAAGAGAGTCGATCTTTACGATGTCAGTGATGTTGGTTGAGACAATGAGCAGGGGCTAGTCAGGAATCGGCAACAAATGCTTGACATCCACAGACTATCCAGTCATGCCCAAACTTACCAATAACAAGCAAATCATACAATTAACAATCAAACTCAAAAGTTGTACTTGATGTACTCTTTGTGGAACGTGTAGTTGAGCAGATGGTTGGTGAATGACAGTTTGAAGGGGTGGATGGTCAGGGTTATAGGACGACCAAGCTAGATGAGGTCAACTGTGGCTTGGCACAAGCTTGAGAGGATGTCTTAGACCAGTGGCTTGGGCAGATGACAGGACAAAGCGATGGGAGTGCAGTTAAACTAATAGTCCTGTACAGTTTCGAGTATGTTCTTCCTCGGTGTGAGTTCATACCCAGAGAGCAGACCCCGAATGTTCTGATCTGGAATGAAGCAAGGCAACAGTTTGTGCTTTTCTTTATACGTTGTGGTTTTAATCCTGCTCAAATCAGAAGGTTTGAGGGGATTTGCAACAGTCTCATAGCAAAATGTACCCAGTCCTTTTATCAAGAGGGCATTGTTTAACTCTAGCTGTTGGGTTGTCAATTAGGAGGTGGCTTGAAGCACAGTGATGAATTGTTAGTGAGGCGAAAGGGGCTTGAAAGCAGCGAGGGTTCTAGGCTGACTCTGATTATGCCTGCCCTGGTAATTCTTCGGGTTGCTCAGTATCCAGTTGACAATAGCTTCGTTATTCATTTGAATTTAAAGCCACAACATCAGACAACAAAGACGCTATTATGAAACCGTACAAATTGCTACTCAGAAATGCAGATCAGATCTGCCTGATCTCCACCACAAGGGAATCCTATCGCATCAGGGCAGATATGAACTCAATCTAGTCCATTCAGAATGGCTCGGTCCTGGTCAATCAGTCAGGCCACATTGCTGCTGTTGGTCCAGCCTCCATGATTGACCTCTCTTACAAACCAGAGGATATTGACAGCATCCTGTAGTGCGAGGGAAAGACACTACTCCCAGGCCTTGTTGACGCACACACCCATGCTGTCTTTGCAGGTGATAGGGCACATTAGTTTACAATGAAACTGGAAGGCAAGACCTACAGCGAAATATCAGAGATGGGACTTGGCATCAAATCGACCATCAAGGCTATCCGTGAAAGCTCTGAGGAAGAGCTTATCAAGCTACTGATGCAAAGGATCGAGAGGATGAAGAGGCTGGGTACTACTACAGTGGAGATAAAAAGTGGGTATGGGATGGATGCGGAACTGTAACTCAAGATGCTGAGGGTCATTGAACAGGCCAAATCAGTCACTGACATGGGGATTGTGTCAACCTTCTTAGGGGCACATATCATTCCAGCTGGAATGACTGAACAGTAGCAGTTGCAAAATGTGCTGAAGTCGCAACTTCCAGCCCTGAAAAAGTCCATGGAACTAGGGGAAGTCAACGTGGAGTTCATTGACGTCTTCTGTGAGAAAGGAGTGTTTTCAGTAGAAAGCACCAGGCAAATCCTTCAGGCTGGTAAGGAAATAGGATTGAAGGGAAACATCCATGCTGAAGAACTAAACTATTTGGAGTCTGGCATCATGGCAGCTGAGGAAGGCTGCAGAGTCATATCGCATTTGTAGCATCTCAGTTCAAAGGCCATCGAAGCTTGTTCTGAGGCTAAAACTGCTGGAGTACTCCTGCCTACAACCCAGCACATTTAAAAACTAAAGGTGCCTCCTGCCAGGTAGATGATTGAGAAGGGGATGATCGTGGCCATCGGCTCAGACTTCTGTCCAAATGCTCATTGCTTGTCAATGCCCCTTGCTATGCACCTGGCCTGTCGTAACTTCGGCCTAACTGTGAACTAGGCCATAACTGCTGGCACACTGAACAGTGCATATGCTGTAGGAAAGTAGCAGTGGTGTGGTTCGATTGAGGTGGGCAAAGAAGGCAGCCTGCTAATCCTGTCAGAAGGTTACTAACACTTGATTTACTAGTTCGGGGATTGCCCAATTTATGGGTCAGTTGTGAAGGGGAAGGTCACGATCCATTGATGTGATGATTAATGAAATGTAAAGGGAACTGACGAGGGAGGAGGTGCAGAGTCATGGGGAGGAGGGAGATTGTTGGGTGGTGATTGAGGGGTATGTGTTTGATGTGAGCAAGTACATGATGCAGCATCCTGCAGGCAGATGGGTGATGGTCAAGAACAGTGGTAAGGGCAAGGATGCAACCCAAGCATTCTACAATCACTGCCACTCCTAATACGCACGATAGATCATGCAGGATCTCATCATCGGCAGACTCATAGACAACTGAGATGCTTATTGATAGACATGAATGGCCAATATCATCATCCATATTGAGGTACGTCAACTACTTTGCCCTCTGCGTCAACATGGACTCGCACCCGATTAGGCCGATAATCCATGGTGGCCATACATTAGGGTGGCATTATCTGTACAATCAAGGAGCTGTCTTTCGTCAGGATGAAGCTTTTAGCTTATTAGCCTGCCATTCCTACCGTCTCAGAAAAATCCATCGAATCTTTTTAATGGAATGGATACTTTTCTTGCTGGCAAGTACTCTCGCCTTGTTCATTGAGATCGATACCAAAGTTGGTAGCTACTCTGAGATCTCCATTCTCCCAGCTGCTGGAGTCATCTATCTAGCTCAAAACCAATTTTCCAACTACACCTTGTCAGATGGCATGCTAGTGGACTTAAGTACGCAAGAGATCAGCAGCGTACGAGCAACGAGCAGTGGAAAGACTGTGGCTTTTTACCAAGCTCCGACTCTGACTGTCTGGGGCTATGTATCAACCTCTGATAGTTATTAGGTCATTAACACATACACCTTAGTTGATCACAGGAGGCCATGCTTTTGGGAAGATGGACTTACCATACTGATACCCGATGACGGTCCAAACTAAAACTTGGTGGAGAATCGGAAGCGCGTCTGTCAGATCTAGTATGAATGGGGGTCATGATTATGCAGAATGCAGTGGTAACAGAACCATAACTTTTGACTACAGAGCTGATAATACAATCAAGGTCATTCAAATGCAAGATGGGACAATCCAATCATCCGATTCGATAACCAGTCATTTCTTCAACGACGGAAATGCTCTGATAGCCACTCTTGCAGGGCTTTTCATGTTTGACATTAACACCTTCAACCAGACGATGGTTTTTAACTGCACAATAGCCGCACTGGCTGTATCAAGAAATAGAGTGTATTGCTATTTAAACAACTTCATCAATGTTTATACCATCAACAACGATGGAACCTCTTATATCGATCAGTTCAACCTACCTTCCACTTATCTCGCTGCGAATGATGACCTGCTCGCTGTTGGCACAGGTACAGACTTCATACTGTACGGTGATTGCTATGACTAAACCTACTTGCACGAATTAGAGTGCCTACAAGCTTGTCCGGATGGATACTATGCTAACGCTCATAGTCGTAAGTGCGATCGCTGTGATGCGACTTGCAAGACCTGTTCTGGACCTGCAAGCAACGAGTGTAGTTCATGTTTGGATCCAACCTTTCTGCATGCAGGAGAGTGCAAGGATACTTGTCCTCTCCACCTATTCAAAGACAGGTAAAACCAAAAATGCAGTGTGTGTAATTAACTCTTTTATCGCACTGATCAGTCCTGCTTTTTGGACTGTCCAGAATAAACTTACATTAAAGGAATTTTATTCTGGAATTTATGGCAATCTTTGGAGGGAGGGTTAATTGGATTATTGTTTTATTCAATCAAATGTCAAAATTCGTCGGTAGGAGACAGGTTTAAGAACCCATTTCAGATAGGATAACATCAGCACTAACACCATTAGCATTGCATTGTTTACTGCCACCATCTCACTGGGAATATTACTCCATACCATCCAAACACTCAATTCCACATACAAGCACACTACTATCACCATTCCCCTCAGACTGTCCAAGCCATTGCTCCAACTTAGTACCATCAGAGGAGCCAAACTACACTGGCAAAAAAATTGCCCATTGCTGCCTGAGGCCCAAAAGCAGGCCTGAAAGAAGGCTACCAATTAAAAAGAGCATTTCCCATCCAAACCCTCGCATCTTGTGAAACAGGCAGTAGGTAAGCAGCATTAAGGCAAGAACGGAAACGCTGACGGAGAGCTCAAGTGGCTTGAAGAAGGAGAGTCCCAGTCGTACACCCAGAGGAAGGACGATAGCTCTAAGCAGCTTGAGACACAGCTTGGCTATGATGTACTTCAAAATGGGTCTGTTGATACTGAGCCATTATTAGTTTCTCTTTTCTACGTGGGCTCTCAACCGACAGTAGTAGACAGCTTTAACCACCAGAAGGAAAGTAATCACAATCACTGCGGCGGATGTGAAGGTATGCCATCTGGATTGATATTCAGCTAATAGTTCTGCAGGGTGATTAGTGCTAGACCAGGTGAAGTGAGAGAGAGATGTTCCAGTACAGAAATCGTGCATGGCTACAGTCATGCGGTCGTTAACTAGACAGTAGCCGAACACTGCCTGGGTTGAGACCAACAAGGGTGTGAAATCAAATGTGACTGGAATGATGCCAATCAGCAGAGAAGCTACTGTCAAGACTTTTGAAACCTCGCTGATGCTATGCTAGGTAGTGGAGTTGATGTAATCATATTTAACAGAGATGACTATGAATACACCCTGGCAATGTCTGAACTTGAACTTGATTTTGTAGGGATTTTGCTTATTGTAGTTTTCTATTTTTACATTTGAACCTTGTTCCCTTTGACTCACACTCAACGGTTGCTTCCAATCGTTAGCAGTCAGGTCTGCTCTAGAAACCAGCACACTGCTTTCATCGACCTATTCCAACAGGAGAATTATCTATAGACGGTCATTTTGAATAAAGTTGAAATGGGAACGGTAGAAACTTGTGGCACTTGGACAGATGCACATCGACTAGGAAAGCAACATGGGGTAATAGCAGGTAGTGCACTGAGAGTCAGTCGGTCCAGAGCAGGTCTTGCACTGAGCTATGCAGCAGAACTCATGACTCTAGGTCAGCCCATCTTGACACAGCAAACATTCTCCACTTTCTATTGCACAGCTCAAGCATCCTTACATGCAACAGGCTCTACCCTAAACATGCTGTCCTTCTGGACATTCACAACGTCCATCCTGTAACACAAATCTACTAGATTAGCACATGAAACATGCTATTGGACTACAGAAAAGGCAATGCTTGGAGCATGGCTCGCATACAGTTTGCGAAGAAGAGTAGAAAAAGGGCGGGCACACTGTAAGGCATTCAGTGAGTAATAAGTACGTATTCTGAGAACAGCTTAAGCATTCAGTAAGGCTTGAACAGTCACGACATGGGTCTGCACAGTCAAGACACTAGCCGATCTATTTGTAAGTTTATTCTGGACAGTCCAAAAAGCAAGACTGATCAGTGCGATAAAAGAGTTAATTACACACACTGCATTTTTGGTTTTACCTGTCTTTGAATAGGTGGAGAGGACAAGTATCCTTGCACTCTCCTGCATGCAGAAAGGTTGGATCCAAACATGAACTACACTCGTTGCTTGCAGGTCCAGAACAGGTCTTGCAAGTCGCATCACAGCGATCG
This sequence comes from Lipophrys pholis, assembly GCF_963383615.2. Classification (NCBI taxonomy): domain Eukaryota; kingdom Metazoa; phylum Chordata; class Actinopteri; order Blenniiformes; family Blenniidae; genus Lipophrys; species Lipophrys pholis. The sequence goes on from NW_028292117.1 coordinate 52,996, forward strand.
CACTTACGACTATGAGCGTTAGCATAGTATCCATCCGGACAAGCTTGTAGGCACTCTAATTCGTGCAAGTAGGTTTAGTCATAGCAATCACCGTACAGTATGAAGTCTGTACCTGTGCCAACAGCGAGCAGGTCATCATTCGCAGCGAGATAAGTGGAAGGTAGGTTGAACTGATCGATATAAGAGGTTCCATCGTTGTTGATGGTATAAACATTGATGAAGTTGTTTAAATAGCAATACACTCTATTTCTTGATACAGCCAGTGCGGCTATTGTGCAGTTAAAAAACCATCGTCTGGTTGAAGGTGTTAATGTCAAACATGAAAAGCCCTGCAAGAGTGGCTATCAGAGCATTTCCGTCGTTGAAGAAATGACTGGTTATCGAATCGGATGATTGGATTGTCCCATCTTGCATTTGAATGACCTTGATTGTATTATCAGCTCTGTAGTCAAAAGTTATGGTTCTGTTACCACTGCATTCTGCATAATCATGACCCCCATTCATACTAGATCTGACAGACGCGCTTCCGATTCTCCACCAAGTTTTAGTTTGGACCGTCATCGGGTATCAGTATGGTAAGTCCATCTTCCCAAAAGCATGGCCTCCTGTGATCAACTAAGGTGTATGTGTTAATGACCTAATAACTATCAGAGGTTGATACATAGCCCCAGACAGTCAGAGTCGGAGCTTGGTAAAAAGCCACAGTCTTTCCACTGCTCGTTGCTCGTACGCTGCTGATCTCTTGCGTACTTAAGTCCACTAGCATGCCATCTGACAAGGTGTAGTTGGAAAATTGGTTTTGAGCTAGATAGATGACTCCAGCAGCTGGGAGAATGGAGATCTCAGAGTAGCTACCAACTTTGGTATCGATCTCAATGAACAAGGCGAGAGTACTTGCCAGCAAGAAAAGTATCCATTCCATTAAAAAGATTCGATGGATTTTTCTGAGACGGTAGGAATGGCAGGCTAATAAGCTAAAAGCTTCATCCTGACGAAAGACAGCTCCTTGATTGTACAGATAATGCCACCCTAATGTATGGCCACCATGGATTATCGGCCTAATCGGGTGCGAGTCCATGTTGACGCAGAGGGCAAAGTAGTTGACGTACCTCCTCAATATGGATGATGATATTGGCCATTCATGTCTATCAATAAGCATCTCAGTTGTCTATGAGTCTGCCGATGATGAGATCCTGCATGATCTATCGTGCGTATTAGGAGTGGCAGTGATTGTAGAATGCTTGGGTTGCATCCTTGCCCTTACCACTGTTCTTGACCATCACCCATCTGCCTGCAGGATGCTGCATCATGTACTTGCTCACATCAAACACATACCCCTCAATCACCACCCAACAATCTCCCTCCTCCCCATGACTCTGCACCTCCTCCCTCGTCAGTTCCCTTTACATTTCATTAATCATCACATCAATGGATCGTGACCTTCCCCTTCACAACTGACCCATAAATTGGGCAATCCCCGAACTAGTAAATCAAGTGTTAGTAACCTTCTGACAGGATTAGCAGGCTGCCTTCTTTGCCCACCTCAATCGAACCACACCACTGCTACTTTCCTACAGCATATGCACTGTTCAGTGTGCCAGCAGTTATGGCCTAGTTCACAGTTAGGCCGAAGTTACGACAGGCCAGGTGCATAGCAAGGGGCATTGACAAGCAATGAGCATTTGGACAGAAGTCTGAGCCGATGGCCACGATCATCCCCTTCTCAATCATCTACCTGGCAGGAGGCACCTTTAGTTTTTAAATGTGCTGGGTTGTAGGCAGGAGTACTCCAGCAGTTTTAGCCTCAGAACAAGCTTCGATGGCCTTTGAACTGAGATGCTACAAATGCGATATGACTCTGCAGCCTTCCTCAGCTGCCATGATGCCAGACTCCAAATAGTTTAGTTCTTCAGCATGGATGTTTCCCTTCAATCCTATTTCCTTACCAGCCTGAAGGATTTGCCTGGTGCTTTCTACTGAAAACACTCCTTTCTCACAGAAGACGTCAATGAACTCCACGTTGACTTCCCCTAGTTCCATGGACTTTTTCAGGGCTGGAAGTTGCGACTTCAGCACATTTTGCAACTGCTACTGTTCAGTCATTCCAGCTGGAATGATATGTGCCCCTAAGAAGGTTGACACAATCCCCATGTCAGTGACTGATTTGGCCTGTTCAATGACCCTCAGCATCTTGAGTTACAGTTCCGCATCCATCCCATACCCACTTTTTATCTCCACTGTAGTAGTACCCAGCTTCATCCTCTCGATCCTTTGCATCAGTAGCTTGATAAGCTCTTCCTCAGAGCTTTCACGGATAGCCTTGATGGTCGATTTGATGCCAAGTCCCATCTCTGATATTTCGCTGTAGGTCTTGCCTTCCAGTTTCATTGTAAACTAATGGGCCCTATCACCTGCAAAGACAGCATGGGTGTGTGCGTCAACAAGGCCTGGGAGTAGTATCTTTCCCTCACACTACAGGATGCTGTCAATATCCTCTGGTTTGTAAGAGAGGTCAATCATGGAGGCTGGACCAACAGCAGCAATGTGGCCTGACTGATTGACCAGGACCGAGCCATTCTGAATGGACTAGATTGAGTTCATATCTGCCCTGATGCGATAGGATTCCCTTGTGGTGGAGATCAGGCAGATCTGATCTGCATTTCTGAGTAGCAATTTGTATGGTTTCATAATAGCGTCTTTGTTGTCTGATGTTGTGGCTTTAAATTCAAATGAATAACGAAGCTATTGTCAACTGGATACTGAGCAACACGAAGAACGTCTGAACCCGTACTTCTTGCCAACATTTTTTAAAAGGCATCAATGTATCAACAGTCTAGTCGACACTGTTAAGTTTAGCTGGTAGATTGGATAGGTGTACATCTTCTACCTTGAATCCGCCAGACTCACAGATTCAACGGAGCTGATGCTGATGAACAATCTTGTGTTGAGATCGAATATTAAAAAATTATACCAATGTGATGATGATATTCATATTCTATATGATGAGAAACAATGAAAGCTTTATCATGCTATAAGATATTTTAATATGTATGTAAGGGAATAGGAATATGAATGTGAAGTCGTCTGAGCACCGACCAAGGGGAAATGTCGATATCATGCTAGCCCAAATTGACTTTTGTTTTTAGTCCCTTCCTGCTTCCTAGCCGGCTGTCTGGGAGAAGGCCTGAATGAATAATATAAACTGTAGTTTCTACTCAACAGTTGTGAAGAAATTCATCCACTGACTGGTGTATGATATGAATTATTATCCTTATTAGATGGCTTATATTCTGGTATTAGTGATATAGCCACTTCTAATAATTTAACACATCATGCAGAAACTATCTCTTCTCAAAAAACAGGCAGATGGTATTATCAGCACCAACACTACTAACCGATAAAACACTCGAGTGGCACTCTCCTTCAATAACCTTATGCGGAACTTCATCCATACTCAAAGAGGCTATTAAACATAAACCATCTCTAAACGCATCGAGGAAAGGAAGAAGTACTAATTCCAAGATACTTCTCTGCTCAACTTATAAAATAATAGACGTTTATGCATGCCGTATCAAAACTCACATATTTCATGTTCACGACAAACACTGAGGATGAGATTGATAAGTAGCAATGATTCTCTCCTAAGCCGTGCAATGAGTTTCTAGACTTAGTATTCTGAAGAGAGTTACAACTTGAGTAAAGGGATGATTGAATCTCGGCAAGCTGCTCTAAAGCATAATGAGGCATAAATTTAAAGGAGACTATCAGATGCCAATATGATCCTAGGACAGTTATCTGAAATATGATAACAATTTTCATCTTTTATTACCAACTAAACATCATGCTTGGTATCGTAATGAAATACCCCTCCTATTATTTATTATATTAATCAATTGTTGAATGCGCTTTTAGGAGTTTATGAAGATCTTCTTGATATCCACTTTCAACCATTACAAAAATATGTTCGAACTCTTTGAGCAGAATATAGAGGAGTTTCGGGAATAAAAGCACTCTAAATCAAAATCTGAAAAAAAGTCAGGCTACTCAAATTATCTAAAGAAAAGAAGTGCTTAATTAAAATAAAAAGACCTTACTATCACCTTCGGTGCGATCTCAACTACAGTGGCTAGCTAATGGAAAAAAATGAATAGTTAACAAAAAAGATAGTTTTAAAATCTTGATATTGAACCAGAAAGAGAGAAAGCAATCAGGGATCAAAAGCCTTAGCCTAATCCGACATAAATTGAAACTCTGATTCAAAAGTAGTGGACGAACATTTCAGAAAAGGATAAGAAGTCCATTAGATAGAGAAAGGCTTAAAAATAGGACAAGAAGCTGAAATAAGTAATCAAACAAGGGTCAGATATAAAGAAAAAGAAGTAGAAGCCAAAAAAAGATGAAGTGAAAGTAAATAAAAGTGAAAGAAAAGAGTACTAGGTAGTGGCGGCTAGTGATTAAAGGATATAACAATTGGAGCAGTAGCTTAATCTTTTGAAAAAGAAGAAGAGGAATAAGATTTCAATATAATAATCCAGCGAAGAAAGCATACTTTGAAGGATGAATTATTTATTTGGATTCACTATTTTGTCAATAGTATGTCTGTGCGAGTGGTTTGCTTGGTCGCTTTGCCACTCCTGCTGTCATAATATTTCGGTATCTCTGTAAGAATTTCTAGCCACCGTGACCTGTCGAATTTTATCTCTTGTTGAAATTTGTCGGCATTGAATCCATTCCTGTCTAGTTGATGTAAAATTGATTAATTTACACTGAATTAAAAGAGTCGAAAGCATTCCCTCCTACATTCATACCAAATCCCGAGCCTGCAGTCCATCCCCGTCCAATAGTCCCTTTAGTCTGAGGTCTCTCTCTGGCCTTAAATTAACTGGCTCCCCTGGTTCCCCTGCTTACAGTTCTAATTTCCCTACCAGATTTTTCTTACTTGATAGGATGTTTACTCGACATTCTTTCCTTTAATTCTTCGTTTTCCTTTTGCAGGTAGAAAAGGTCTTTATCCTTTTAGTCAGATATCCTTTTAGACTCTTAAAGCTCTTCCCTGAGTTCTTTGTTAGATTTGAGCAGCTCCCTCACCATCCTGATTGAATCAATAAGATGTCCTGAAAAATTCTAGTAGTTATCTTGCTTTTATAACTGGAAGGCCTTAAGCTTAGGATCTTCGACCTACTTTTCAACTGCAGAAATCATGCGAATGTGCTCGTTTGCCTGTTCTAATTCTTAACTAAGCTGGGCAATCTGCCTCTTAAGCTCTGAAACCATTCTGCTTTGGGGATCATCATTCCGGATTGGTTTGTTTGTGATGTAGGCAGTTTTCGTGGCATAGGTGAGAGTGGAAACATTTTCTTAAAGGAACTTGTCGTGGGGATTGATGCAGGCTACCATCAAGCAATAGCAATTCCCTCCTATTGACTGCTTAAGAATAGAGGTTAACTTACTATCTCTGTAAGGGACAAACTCTTTAGATTTACTTTTGGATTGGTCTGTCAAGGTATTGATAACGTGTCGAAGAGTGAAGAGAGATTTGTTAATCTCGATACTTTCTTTAGCTTGTTTGCCTTCAGTTCCTGTTAGTCCTATGCGCTCTGATCCAGCTAAATCAACTAGTTATAGTTTACTCACCAAAATTGAACTTGGATTTCGGTTATCAAATGATTCGACTCGTATCTAGAGTATTGCGTGGGATCTGGATGAGCTCATGTTTAAGCAGTGAGCAGCAGTCACTCTTTGCCGAAGTCCCCTTTGTAGATGCTTCATCATGTCGTCAGGTGACCTACACTAAAAAACAAAAAGATTTTATACTTGAAATTGTCCGTGTTTCGTCCATCTTAGACGCAATCCTTGTTCAGAGTTGGCTGGATTAAGTAGGTCATAGATCTTTTCGTTGTAAATCTGCATATAACTGACATATATTGAGTAGGTCCGCTCGTCGCTCCTTTCTCCGATCTTGGAGAAAAGTTCCCCGATTGCTCGAGGAATAATTCCCTGCAGCCTACTGTCCTTGGGTAGCTGTGGGACATCGCGACTGTAGTCGAAACCGTCAAGTGTATATGTCTTACCAGATGCGGTTTGCCCATAGGCAAAAATGGTGGCGTGGTAGCCGTCTACCAGCCTAGTGATGAGGTGCCCTATGTTGCACCCGGTGTATAGCTCCTCCTGCGAAGTTCCAGGTGAAAACAGCTGATCAAAGGTAAAACGCCTTTGATCAGAAAGAGTGATTTGACAGAGTGAGTTGTTGAATTCAATGCTATTATTCGTGTATCCCTTTGCGCTTTATTAGGGAAGGAACTCTCTTGCCCTAACAACCACTTTGATTTTTGTAGAGGTCATGTTAATTATTAATTGATAAATGCATGGAGTTGATCAATGTAATTAAGTAACAGTGGAGTTTATAGTTGAGACTCTGCTGTGTAGTTGACTGGATTAAATATAAATATTGATTAGTAACATTTTGACTGTTGACAGACCTTGACTTTAAGGCAGTGTACCTGCAACAATTAATGCTTCTATTTGTACAAAACAATTATGACCAGACCAATCAGTAATGACCAGCAAATTGTACATTTTTTTCGAAATGGACAGTTTAACATTAAATTATTTTTTTCACTTATTATGGAATATTTACGGTTTTATAATATGCTCAATAAATAACTACTGCAGTTAATATGGCAATATCGAGGGCCGACTAAAAAGGCTTCTGACTATTTTTTATTTTTGTGAATATGTTTGTGAATATGTTTGTGAATATTTTTGTGAATATGCTTGTGAATATGTTTGCTAATATGTTTGCGAATATGTTTGTGAAGATGTTTGTGAATATGTTTGTGAATTATAATCAACTGTAAACTTGATTGTTAAATAATTTTATCAGAGTTTTCTGTATTAGCAGATGATGTCAAAATCTTATTTTCACCAGCTTAATACATCCAATAGATTCTCAGAATGACTCAACCTTTGCTTACACTCACCATAATCAAAGGTGCACAGAACACAACTAGGAAGGAAATAGCTCAAAAGACAGGCTTCTTGTGGAAAAAAATCAAATAAACTTGAAGAAGGAGGCCGTGGTATACCCAAAGGAAGATGAGCAGTTTAATTTATCCTTGGACGGGATTGGTTGAGACTGAACCATTACCAGTAATAGAATTCCACATTAAAAGAATGGCTCAGAATAAATGTCTAATTGATTGGTAACTTTTTAACAATTTTAATTAATTAACTGTTTTAAATGACCTGCCGGCCATTTCAGATTTACAATAATATTGAAAAGTTTGTCTATTAATAGTGCACGAAAAAGTAGCTAAACTAAGTTTGATAATAAGCAAAAATAAAAATCAACTTTGGATTAATTATATTGTTTAATAATAATCCTTCTAATGCAATTCATAGCTGTCGAATTTGCTTCAGAAGTCCCCTTCTGCACTGAAATGAAAGGCCTCTAGTTCAGACACCCATTTTTCTACTATGAACCACGTTTTAATTTTACCAACTAACAATGGGGTCAAATTTAACCTAGTTAATAAAAATCTAAGATAGACTAGAAGGAAGTAGTTCCTTTTAAAACGACTTCATAGACGACGATTCCAACAAAAAATAATCTTCAAGAAAAGGTATCCTGCTTAAGGAAAAAAATTGGAAAAGCCTTATCAAAAAAATATTAAACAAAATCAAATAGCAACATCAAAAGGGAATTTGTACTATGCGGCTCCGAAATATCTAGCCAGAGAATTAATTCTGTGTTGTAGCTACGTAAACCGTCAAGCCGGAGAAAATATTGATTTCTAAATTTAATGGGATTTTCTCATTTCACTTTCTTTTGTCTTTATTTAATATGTAGATGACTTTAGTATGAGAATGAGTATTAGTAGAGTATATGCTATTATTTTATTGAACATCATTGAAAAAGGAAGTGGATGAAGTTTAATTATTTTATTAATTAAAATTATATCATTTCTAATTGTTTAATATCATACTACATTAATGTAAAACTCTTTTACAGAGATATTTATCAACAAACAATTTCATCACTCAAAAAAAGGATTCATCTTCTTCTAAGTGCCTCTCTATTGTTTGATTTCTTAGCAAATTTGCTTTCTGTAAACTTGGCTGGCACTTTTCCCCATGATTTTTTGAAAAATCCATGCTGATAACCTTTTATAAAGGGTAGCAACAATATTTTATGACAATGATCATATTATCTAGTCAACAGTAAGTCGGCTACTGCAAGTGACGATTAAAAAGGTATAAGAATAGAGTAAATGGCTGATTTTGAATATATAACTAACTGTTCAATCATTCCTATTTCACACTAACTAGAGCATTATGGATTCTAGGTTATTAATTTTACTTCTACTCATAAAAACAAATAAATATTAAAAAATAGAAATAGAAAACAAATTCAGATCAACTGAGTTACCCATGTATATCAGCAATAATGATGATTCAGATTTATAAGTAGTTCACCACTACTTTATTGGCTTTTGGCACACTCACTGCGCTATTAATCGGGTCGTCAAGATCCGTGTAGGGATCCCGACGTCTGTCCCGGTATCTGTCCCGGTAGCCTTTATAGGGACGCCTGTAAGGCTGTCCTCTCCTTTGCTCGTTGTAATGCTCTAAAACCAGAGGGTTGTTTGTAATCTTATTTTCATCTTAGGAATACCTTTTGAAAATGATTTTTTCTATGATGTTTTGCCTCTCTTCAGGATGGTTTTTTTAAGCATGTGTCAGCAATTGGCCCTCATTGGAAAAGTTGTCTCTACAAAACAGACATCGGTAACATGCAGGACTGTGTTTTGTCTAAAAGTGCTTTATCAAAAACTTAGGCTACTTGAACTTTTTGCTGCAGATTAAACACTTGCAGACTTTATTTTCGAGGCCTGGATGGTGAGCTTCAGCATTCGTAGCATGATTATCAAGATCGGCAAGCCTAGAGAAATCAATCTTGCATTCGATGCATCTACACTATTCCATTTAGACAACAGCTTAATTCATTTTGCACAACTGGTCTATTAATAAGTTAGAGGCCTTCTGTGGAGTCTTGTAAGCTCGAATAGCTTATGCCTTATTATTGGCTTAGTTTTGAGCCTTGGTAAGGAAATTGCGCACATCGTATTCAGGCTCAGAAATTTATATTCTAAAATGGATGAGTCCGCACTTTGTTGCCAGAAGTCTTTAATCTGTGAATCGCTGGGCACTGAAGTAATCATAGGCATATACTCTTCGGAGGTAGAGTTGACACAGGTCAAGCATTTGCGAGTCTTCAAGCTACATAGTGAGAATGGGGTTATTTTCAACCTGATAGCGCTAGTCATAAGCCTGTATAAGGCTGTGACAGGCTTTGATATCAAGTTTCAGCCTCTACTTTGGATACAGTTTCACAAATCTGGCCTTTTTCCTATTTGAGTTGGATTTTATCATGTTGAAAGACTGGCCCTTTATGATAGGCCCTGCACTCTACAGTGCACGGGTCAGGTGTCCTTACTCCATAAATGAAACCCAACAATAACGCACGAAATCTTGTTTCTTTAGGGGCTCTGATAAAGAAATAGATTCATATCCTGGCAGCCTCTAGAAATAATCCTTCAGGTCAAACTTAGACACACTTTTGGGAATCGGTTTTATGAATATTGTTAGATAGTCTGGGTCAAAGCTAAACCAAGGCCCATCCTTGGCATCGAAGTTATCTTTGAGAAGGATCTAGAAGGGAGCTAGTCCTTCATCCCTCTCAGCCTATTAATCCATGTTGCGGATCTCGTTCAGCTTGTCCTCGGTGATGCGCCAGTCAAGATTCTTGAATTCACCTTTGTTGATGCGAGCCATGAATATCTGTGCAGCTTTTCGAGTGTCCTGCTACTGCAATTTGAGTTGTTTTTCTGACATGAAGGGGTTGTATTTCTACAGGAACCAGGCGTCATCTCTATGTTCTTCTATAAAGATCTGGTTCTCTTTCTTGATCCAATTCTTTTTGTATTTCTAGTAGCATTCCTTGACCTTCTTTAGGTCTACTGACTCTGATTGCATCTCCATGAATTTCCGGAGGCTCAAAAGTGTGCCGTCCATCCTCGGATTCTTGATAATCCCGTCATCGTCCCGACGTCTACGGCGGTCATCCCTCTCATAATGGGGTTTTTTCCATCTAGTCCTAGATCGGGAGCGTTAATATGACCTGGAGCGTTCTGATTAGGAGGGGGACAGAGAGGGGTTTAATGCCAACTTTTTTTCGATCCGATGTCGGATGAATCTGACATTTGATTTTAGTTGTTGAAAGTGACTGAGGCCGCAACCCAATCCTCTCCTCCCTCTGTCATCATTTTCTCCCCTCCTCTCCCATAGAGAAGTGGCCTTCATCACATGATTAATAGAAATATAAAGATTGCAATTAAATTAGAGTGCAGCTAGTTATTTCACTATTACCTTTGTAATACTAAGTTTGTTAAGAGATGAGGTTAATCCTGCATAATAGATAAAAAATTATAAAGTAATGCTGCCACTATTTCAATTTTATTTGTCATTCATTATTTCCAGTTCAGGGTCGGGTGCATACATTTTCTTATCTTTTACACAGCGCACCATCCCTCTCCTCATCTCATTCGCATATTCCTTTAATGTGCCCCGAGCCTCCTGCTGGAGATACTAGTTTCGTAATTCGAGTTATTCAGCCAAGTGCCTCATCTTAATTTCATTGCACCGAATTTGATAGTTCAATTCACGAAGCCTTTTCTCTTGCCAATCGTCCATAGTCGTCTATTCCCAAACCTTACAGCGAGGACATCCTGCCACTATTTTATTGCACCCAGGCATTGGTTTGCATATTCCTGCACTGCCTATCCTAATGTTAGAGACAGTGGATCTGGGATAGTTCCTGCACATGTGCTTGTCAGTGGACATTTAAATAAGTCGTTATAGTGTTGAATTAGTATCATGAATTAGTTCACTAGTACTTGTGATTGGACTGGGATAAGGCCTTCACGTTTCCAATACAGTGTTAAACGGCACTACAACCCTCGCTAGTCTCTCTCAAAGGGACTCTGCCCTAACGAGCCGATGATGAAGGGCCGACAGTCTGCTGAGCTTCCCTATTCTACTGCACTCACTCCTGGAGGCGATTCCCCACAATTTCAATTTAAGCCACATATCAGGGTGATCCAGCCTACTCCAGCTAAATCAAGGCGATAGGGTATAAAGACTATCAACTTCAGACCGATTGACCAATCGAAAAGGAAATAGGCTCGACACTTTATGTAACGCACTAATGGCAAAGAAAGAACCATCGGAGTTAGAGTCTATGAGAGAGATAGGCAGGTGTCCTACAGATGTTAAGCAGATCGTATGGTGGAAAGGTTGATGGGTAGGAAAAAGAGAGTGAGCGAGTTTGGCATATTTGAAGGAGGGGCGGGAAGGATGTGCAAGTATTACAACCACAGTCCCTTACGAAGCTTTTACGATTCAGTGGTGCCAGGACTGGAAAATTAAAGGCTTGATATGATCAAGAGTCGTCGAGCACATCCTTTTGGCTGATTATCATTTATGTTTAGGAATATTGTACATGGCATGTTTTTGTAAATACCATCTATCCAGGTGCTACAATGTCCATTAATACAGTAATGCGATCTTGATGAGTTTGTGACATCAAGAACCCAGTCTGAATTACCCATACAGTGCGTGGACACATTGTTGACTCTTCTATATTCATTGAAAGATAAAATTTGTAACTTCAAGCATGCAGTAAAATTTAAAGATTATGGAATCAAGGCCGTTGTTTGGACCTTTATCTTGATCTTGACCGCTTGCGCTTGTTACTTTCTTTATGGAATTCAGTCCATTCCGCACGGCTGTGACTTCCAAAATTGCCCTTAATCCCTAAAGCTTTTCTCACAAGGTTAACCGTTCTCTACCCACTGAATCCTCTCTTGTCAGTTTTTTCTATATAAGTGTGTTCAAGGTATTCATCATCTTGCTGCACCAGCAATTTGGAGTGATGATGCTTTCGCTGGCCTAGACTGATCATATAAACTGAGATGCGGTTAGGCTGTGGAGCTTTGTCCTAAAAAGGAGATTTATAGGAGGGGATGTCCTTTTTGGATGTGATGATGCTATCTATTTTGTTTGGGTCGGATATTTAGAGTATCCCTTCTCTGTACTTCCCCCTAGTGAAAAGAACTGGGTCCCTGACCTGATTCCTCTAGCATTGCTCAGGGGTGAGTTTGTCCTCATAGCCCTTCATCGCCTACAAGATCCTTTTCTCATCAATGAAAGGAATCAGCACTTCCCCAGCCATGTGAACTTCTTCCCAATTATGTCAATCTTAAATACCTCTGGGAAAAGGTCCCCAAGCTCTGATTGCTCACTCATTAGGGGTTGAAGGAATTAAGGTAGCGCTTGGGATGACCGAGCAGGCAATACAGAGAGGAGCTGCTACATTGGTTTAAAAGGAGTGCTTAATTCGAAGGAGGGGGAAAATCCTGCAATTGGAAGCAAATCACTGATGTAAGGAGAGTAATGGTATGGATAGAACCATGACCAGGAGCAGCAACCTTGGTTGTAGTAAGAGCAGACCCAAGCGAGTCCCTCAAGATAAGCTTTCCTGATATTATCCCTGAAGGGAATGAACTAATCAGGGTACAAATTGAACTTGCTGTAGTAGTATTGCTGTTTCGGACAGAACTCTGCTCCCTCAGTGTTATAACTGATTTCCTTGACTTCAGTAGTCGTCAAGTCTTTAAGCTCAGCCTTAAATTTCTAAATTAGAGCTTCTTCATTGTTTTTCTGGAGTGATTTTTTGAACTTGTCCTAAATATCCGACTGGTTTCTTTTTAAGTTCATCATTCTACGACGCTAGTTCTACTATCGATACCTGCGGTCTGTCACAAGATCGTCTTAGGCTTGAGCAATTAGGAACAGGAATTCCTCCAGAACTTAATAATTAACTATCCCCTAATTAGTTATATAATCGTCAACCTTGGTCATCAGTTCTTGGTAAAGGAAGATAAGCGCGTCAATGCCCCCTTCGCGAATGCTTAGATAAGGAAGGTGTGGCAAAAAATCATTCCCCACAAGAATGCAGACGAAATTGAAATCATCAATGACTCGCTACAAGTTCAACCTCCTGTCCCCAGCTTTCTGGAAAGTAATTTAGAAGTATTGTCTGAAATATTTGAGCTGCACATACTGAAAATCTACACTCATTTCAGGAGTCACGCTCCTGCTCTTCTTTTCGCATTAGAAGAAGAAGTGTCCACTTCTTCCGCAGATCGTGCAGATTCTTTACTTTTAGGTTACGAGAGTTTCTCTTATCACATAAAAGTGAGGCTCGTGGGTTGACAGACCTAGCATCAGCAGGTCAGCATCTGCACCATAGAGGCAGTGTCTGGTGGAGGGATTATACCCATGCGATGCCCGCTGTTGCCTAATAAATTCCATAATCTTGTGTTAGCCTTCACCGGGAACATTAGCATCTGAAAATATGACTTGCAAATCCGACCAGAGGGGATGATTATTCATGCGCTCCAGGATGTAGTATGCAATGAACTGACATACCCTATGTAGAAACTCAGTGCCAGGTGTTATAACGTTAGAATCGAAAGGATTTCCCTTACCAAGGTCTCCCATTGCTGAGCAGTAAGCTCCTTAGCTTTTGAACTTTTCACATAGGCTTTGCACGATCTTTTCTTTATTCTTGCGCTCTAAAGCAGCTCTAAATCTGCGAGATCGCTGCTGAATCATCTTGGCACGGGGAGCCACTCCGTCAATAGCCAGGTAAAGGATATGTCTCGGTCTGACTATATTCACCAGACGGTCCAGGTAGTTGGAAATGTTGTTGCATTGCTCCTCAAAGCAGGTAGGAAAAGGTACTCCAGGAGTTTGAGGATTGCAGGCAGGGTGAATTAGCCCATTCATGTCGACATAAAAATTGTCAACTTGCGGATTTCCGGATTAGGCAGAGATGTCAGCTTCATCGACATCAAGAATGATCTTAGGGTTACGCATGATCAGCCATCTAAAAAAGGCAGGAACACCCATTTAATAATTAATAATTGTCAAATAATTCCACCAAGCGAGCGCTTTCTGCCATTCATTTTCATGCGGATTCTAACCCTCTCTTCTTTTATGTGGCCGATCAGTTTGGCAATATGTATAGGCTCTACTGCCAGGTGGGCTAAGTCCTCTTTCCTAAGATCAACTAGTTGGATGAAGGTGTGGTATCCATTCATCAGGAAAACCTAGGTGTATCTTTCAAGTCCAATGTTGCTGAGGAATTAGTTAGTAGACAGCATTTCAAACTGATTTTGAAACATGCCTTTGTCTCTCTCAATCTTTTTGTCCTCTGCTGCCTATTCATCCGCTTCTCGTCGTTCACCCTACATAACGATTCTTAACGCTGCATCGTTAATCCTTTCTTGTTAGGATGGCACTGCTCTAGGCTTATTCCAAAGGGTTCCTCTTTACTGTCTTTTTGGGCACGCCTCTGAGAGGTGGTCGCAGCTTTGGTTTTTGGGAAGAGGGTGGAAGCAATTTTGGTTTTTAAGTACTGAGTTTTCTGCGATCCTCAGCCTCTTTAATGGCTCTGATGCGCTCTTCTTTTTCCTAAAGAGCTCGTTCAAGCCTTCTGGTTTCCTCCTCCATGGCGTTCTTTTCCTGAATAGCTTTATAGTAAGCGCCGGACTTTTCTTAGGCCTTTTGTGATTTCATTCAATAATGCAAAGAAACAACTACTAAGTCAAAGCTGTTCTAGAATAAGAGGAACCTGCCCCATCATTACCTCCCCTATCCAAATCAGGCTCTTTCTCGCCTAGACCAGTCCCAGCACATGATCCTTTATATCCCTCTTCCATGCAGCTCTATCCATTCTTCGATAGTCGAACCAGTACACTCCATGGCTTGTACCAACCAAGCAACAAGTCCCCACTTAAATCAAACAGTTATGAGTAAATTCGTTGTGATTGAAGGGGTTACAAGCTGACGTGTCTATTTCTTGCACTGGCCGCAACACCCTTAGGTCTAGCACTTGTAGTCGATCACTGCCCATGTATACTGTGTGTCTGTCAATAGGCTTGATGAAATTGATTCCCTAAGTACTGAGAAGAGGTGAGATGAGGAATCTCTAGCAGTCAAGAGAAAGAATTTTATTCTCACCAAGGACGAGACAATGTCTATCCCAGCACTCGAAAGCAAAAGCCTCAGCATTGAGTCGCTTGATGTCAACGATCCCCGTGTTTATCAGCCCTTCTTCAGTAAAATTCCAGGCTTTTATCATCCCATCTGCATGACTGAGATATTGACCTGGCTCAATCTCCTTAAGAGCTGTTGTCTCCTCAGTATTAGGATGCAAAGTCTGGCACTTATATTGAAGAGTACTGTCTATGAGTAAGGCTCTTCCTCTGCCATAGCCCATGGGAACAAGAGGGCCAGTGAGAGTAACAGGAGTCATTTGGACTTCAACTTCTGAAAGAATGGTGCTGTTGAAGTTAAGATAGTAGAAGGAGTCGTAAAAGGATTAGGAGTAAAGGAGCAGCTAGTTGAAAGCGCGGGTAAGAGCAACTCTGCGTAGATCTCTTCTAAGGATGGCGATGCAAGGTGGCTGGTGGATTATTTGCATATGAATATTTTAGGATGGAACGAGGCTTACTGGCTGTATTTACTGATAGGAGCATTCTTTTGCAGTTTGTGCTTCATTCTGCTGTACATCCTATGGTGTGACCCCTACCTCCAGTTTCTGGAGGGAGTGTGGCTGCTAGAAAACTAAATAAAACAAGACGACTCCAACCAGGAGCCTTATCGAGGCACCATTTGATTGTTTAATATGTAAAAGAAGACTGCAATATGGCTAACAGGCTGTGGAGAGTATGGACTCCTTATGGGCGGCAAGGAAGAAGACTTTCTTGATCGCTATCAGTTCAAACATACCACTCTGGAATTCACACTCAAAGATCTAGGGATAGGCAACCAGTTTATGGTCTTGCTTGAGGAAAACGGAGATGTTTACATGGTGGGTAACAGCAAGGTGCAATACAAATCTTTGTCCTATCTCACATCACCGTAACTGCTGTTGAGGAGGGTGGTGAAGATAAGTTGTGGATGGGATCATATTTTATTCTAATCTGATCTGAATGTGATCTATGGCTTGGGATCAAATCAGCACGGTCAACTATCTGTAAGTAAATAGATAAAGCAGATAGAAATCCCGGCTTAGCTTAAGCTCAAGTTCCAGCCAGATTCATTCACCTGCGCAATCAACAGGACTTTTTTTGTTCAGCAACTTACCATTTTTGCATGCGGGTATTCTAAGCATAACGAACTTGCTTAGAAGGGGATTTTCTTCTATCCTGCACTGGTTGGATAAGTTCCCAGTCCAATAACCAAGATAACAAGTGGAATGCACTTTTCACTTATACTGCTAGCCTCTGGGCAGCTGCTGGGGTACCACACTGATAAGAGTGGGATAAAACAAGCATAAACAATGCATAATATAAGAAGAGTGTCTTAGGGATCTTACTGTAGTAAGAGAGGAAGTCAAGGATGTATAGGCAGGTTGGGATCACAGTGTCATCCTCAATCATGATGGGTCTGTTTAAACTTACGGCAAGAACAACTTCTTTCAACTTGGCAAGTAGAAAGAACATAAATTGATCAAGTTGAAAGTGGAGGGAATTGCCTGTGGAAGCATGTCAACCTATGCATGGAATTCGAAAGGGTAAGTCTTTAGTTGGGGATGGAATGAGCATGGTAACCTTGGGTACTATGGATAGACTCGAAAGGTGGGCAAGGCAATAACAGTAGGACAAAGCATTCATAAGGTGGTGAGCAATGGAGCAACTACTGCATTCTGGTGAAGTTCATTTATATTAATATTAACTAATTTATGTCATTCTTTCAACTATTGAAATTTATCATTGACAGGTCCACTTTCCCCTAGTCAAGACAAATTTTTGGCATCCCTAGCTAGCACAGTAGTTGGCTGTCCCCTTGCACATTTATGCCTCCCGAAAAGCACAGGCGTGTCTCCTTCTTTCCCACGCTCGTTGTGCTCAGCCCTTTTCCCAGCACTGCCACCACTGGAAAGTTGAGTATTTGGGAGGAGGGCTATGATTGCTGGTTGCGCTGCTGCAGGTAGGTGATGGCTAGATACTTTTAAATGAGAGGGTTCAAGATAGCCTCTTTCTTGTTCCTGCAAATTAGTTGAAGTTCTTTTACTTCTTTTTATAAATGTGTACTTCTTGACTCTGTTGATAGTTTAGAACATTTGAAAACTTTTTTACCCTTTCTCTGTAAGACGCCTGTAGCCAGCAGTACATTTAAAGCATCGTACACTCTCCGCTTGGTACTGGCGTTCAAGGTAGGTATAAAGGAAGTAGATGAAAAGACTTTGTAAGCCACCTCTTTGAAGGTAAGAGCTTCACCAGGTAGCATGGCTTAAAGTACGTCATTGCTTATTTTTTTAAGTCCCCGCCTTTATTTGCGCGATCTTTTTTCAAAAGGCGGACTTTGTTGTTAGATCGAATTGCAGAGTTAGGCTTCGAGATCAGAAAGATTGTCCTTATCCTTGTGATATTCTTTGAAAGGCAGGCTAGGGGAGTCACTTAGCATGGCCATGGTGAGTGAGTTGATGTGCAGATCCTTGTCCTGCTCTAGGTGCGAGTCTGAATGATCGACAGGCTTTTTGGGTGAGGAGGGGAGGAAATGTATGTGCCTATGAAAGGGGTCGAAAGGGAAATCAAATTATTACATGTTGGATATTTTGTTTGCTTTTGCTGACAGCATACATTGGTTAAATTTATTTATTCCAGTTTCATACAATCACTGAGGAAAGCTAATCCAGTTCTTGCACAGGAAAGTGAAAGCGGAACCTTTTTTATAATACTTGTGCTTGCATTCTCATTATCATTAGTTACTTCAATTAAGATCAGCATTCTTAATTTAACGATGATCCGAAGGTTTGGACAGGAACTCACTAACTGTCCGCTCGATGCCTCATCAACCAAGCCCCACAAATTACCATCCAGCCACAAATCAATTGATCATGATGTACTGCTATATTGCTTGAACCTTTAGTCTGCTCCACAAAAAGTACAAATCGAAGGCAGTCTACGCAAGATCTTGGTGGAGTGGATGCAAGAAAGGCAGATTGATCTAGGCCTTAAGGATGAGTCATTATTTTCAGGCATAATGATGCTAGATCGACTTTTGGCTCTAAATGCAAGGGGATCTCGATTTCACTAGTCCTGATAGCGGCGACCTGCTTATTTTCTGCCAGCAAGCTGCAAGTAGGTCTACAACATGCCCTAGATCTCAAGTTTCATCGACAGTGCTGTGAGCACTCCTTTTTCACACCCTACACATCATATAGCTGGAATGCCAAATCTTTCGAGAACTGGACTATTATGTGCATCAGTGGACACCTTATCAGTTTGTAGACTACTCTTGCAATAAACTTTGTCTTTCTCTCATTGTTACATAGGGATGTCTAGCACTCCTCAAATTCTTTGCCAACTGTGAGGAATATGCCCATTCTAGGGGCTCACATACAGCAGCAGGAGCCCTTGGTGCTGATGCTGCAGCTTTCTAAATGCGAGAAAGGCAAAAAGATAGAACAGATCTGCAGACTGCTAAATGTTTCAAAGACGAGAAGCGATCCATATGTCGAAGATGATTTGGCTGACTTTCTTGAATTCGGCACAAGATTCATCTTTAATGAAAGTGGTGCCCGAGCCTCTTCGAAAACTGCGGCATCAAATGTGAGTATTAATGGTCATGCTCAGATTTTGGGGTTGCTCCCCAGCATCTTGATAATAAGCTTCTTCCGCTACACGTAACCTTTCCTCCCCTTAAAGACTTTTGCACTTCTGACGAGCAGATAAGAGTTAATCGGCCATTTTTTAAAGACTGACCATTTCTTGCTATGGATCTAGCTCAGCTTGCTAATGTTCGAATTTGGGTGGACTATCGTTCTTCCTTACTTCCCTCACTCCCTACTTCTTCTGATTTGGTAGGGACTGATTGAGTAGAGTGGTTGTTATACTGGGTGCAGTCTATTGTCAGCTCCCTCTGAAAGCAACTCAACTACTCTAAGAATGCCATCCTTTTCATGTATGATGCCAGAATGATATTCTTTCAAGTCTAACAACTTCTTTCCTACCTGCTCCTCAATTATTTCAATAAACTATTCTCCTGAATATGCTACTTCTTTTATGCAAGGGGTTGTTTTACAGTAATGCTGGACTAGTCACAAATACCCTCAGCTCACATTCTAAAATTGTCATTGCTCCCCAGCTGAGCAAATCTCTCCTGATGTGCCTACAAGCATTATTCCGATCGAGAACTGCTGCTTTCTTTAATTTTTTTAGCTGACTAAAAGTAGCCAGAGTGAAGTTGATGGTGCTCCTCCTTATACTTATTTTGAAAGTTGATGGCTGGAGTAAGCTGAATCGGCTATTATCGAGGAGTGACTCCAAGTGCTCCTGCAGACCTGATTTGCTCTTATAATTAGCTCTTCGGGAAATAAGTGGACAGGCCTTCTAGAAATGGTAGAAGCGATTATTCACTGCCGATAATTAAAGAGCCGTATACATAAAATATAATTGTTTGTCATCTTACCGCCAGGCTTTAAAAAATCTGCATCTGACTGGCTCCAGTTGCAACCAGGCTTCGCGCTGATTTAGGGTAAGTGCCTAAAATATTCGGTTGCCCCCATTATTTGATGAGCTTTTCCACATTGCTTCACAACACTATTATTCATCATCCCAGCCCATAACCTTTTCTACTTCAATTGATTAGTTTCGACGGGCAACATTAGACTCTTGCTGAGCTATTGACTGTGCAACAGCTGGGGGCTATTTCTTTATCTGTTCATCAGCTTCTGCGTTTAATTTCCAGAGTGCTGTTTCTTTAAGTTTGTAAAGGACTATTTTTGCGCCTCTACATATTGAGTTTTGAAACTGCATAGGCTTGAAGAACATCCTTCTGTCTTAAGAGCAATTATTATTCAGCGAATGTTCTGTCGAAGTCCATCGAAAGTTTTGAACAGCTGCTTAGTGATAAGTTTAAACATGATGTTGAGTTCCTTGCCCCAGTTAATTAAAAAGTTGGTGGCTGTTTTTGATGCAGCAGTAATGTCGGTTTGACTTTAATTCAAATGCACTAACACCCTTGTGGTTGAACCTCTCGGTATTGATAATCAGACCATTAAAACCTTGAGCCCAAAGAAAATACTGCATTTTATGTGGCCTTACAGCACTGTTCAAGTTATAAAACCGCTTTCTTTATTACGTTTCATTTGCTCATTTTGTTCTTTGTGCAGATTTGAAAGATCATCGGAATACTTTTGAACTCGTGTTGAGTACAGGCACTCAACAAATCCATCCACAGTTCGAATGTTCTAGACTTTTGTAGGAATCGCCAATCTTCCACGCTGCTCTTTGAACAACTTCATATTCTGTTTACCCTAAAAAATTATCGAATCAACGGATCACAACATAGCTCGGAATTCGCACCACAGTGAATAAGAAGATTTGAACTCGTTGAATCCATTTTTCTTTTTATGCCTCATTGTCTTTGTATTTTGCACCAGAAGAGTGGAGTTCCGGAACAACAACCTGGGGGTGCAACTTTGAGCATTTATTCACGCAGCCAGATGAGGTCAGAAAGTGTGCGGTGTATTTAAAACACGGTTGTCAATTTTGACAAGGAGGGTAAAAAGGTAGTCCTACTTAGCCATGAATCCTAATATGCCACCCTCCTGCTGGTATTTGATGCAGCCACATACACCTCTGAAATAGATTGCTCCTCTATCTTCTGGCACTATCGTTTTTCTAAAGCAAGGAAGCTCGTTTATATGCTACTATGGATTTAAGATCATCGGCTGGCTGTTCAGTCCTTTTTCAGTGTGGAAAATTTTGAACAGCTTTTTTAGCTCATACACAGACCACTCATCCAGGACCCTCTGAGTCAGGCTTTATCACCTTCATGAACTAGACAAAGGGACTACCTGTCCTCCTCTGAGACGCTGCCCCTTCAAAAAATAGCTGCTTTTTCCTGCAGTACTATTTTTTAACTTTCTGACATGGTTAATAAATAGTCAACGAGTGTAAATACAGATCTTTACAAATATCAATCATCTATACCTTTGTAGCATTTGGGCTTTCCACCTTTAGTCGTTTATTTTATTGCTACAGCTGGCTCAAGTATGCTTCGATCTCTTGAATGGACAGCTTCTCAACACCTCCCCCTATATTTCCATCACCCTCAGGCTTTTGATCTAGAATCAATTTGCTAGTGCGACGTTGACTAAGTCCTTTCTCTGTAAATATATCCTGAGTAAGTTAACGAGGAACAGGAGTAGGATGTTCGCTTTATTCCTTTATAGTGTTTTGAGTTCGATGGCGGCAGGTAGTCTTCTTGTGAGTATGCTTCCTTTTTTATGGCTTCTATACTTAAACGAATACCTCAATTGGATCTGCTCTCTGAACTGTCTCAGATTATACTATAATCTTGCGAGGCTGTCTGAACTTTTTTTGTATTGGCTTGAAGGTTTTTTTTAGGACGTTCGGCCCTTATCTTGCTTAGCTATTTGTTCTCTCTCGTTGGAAGCACTCACAACTTGCCCTGCGAGACAAAAACCGAAATCATGATTTGGCTCTACATACTCAATGACTACCTACTCATTTTAATTATTGGCCTGGTTCTATAACTGCCCTAGTGTAGATCGGATTCCTTCAGTTGTGAGCTGATTCAGAGCTAAGATCTTAAGTTTTTTGTTTCGAATGTTTTCAGTGACCTAGAGGATATTGTCACAAGCTTAATTTTTGTGGAAGGAAATGAAGATGGGACTCAAATTCTACCTCTCATAGTCTTCTCCTTCAATCTCCGTATAATGCTATCTGTCCTATTCTTCTATAGCAAAGTGAACAGCTTCATCTTCATGCTCTGGTCATACTTTTTTTAGTGCTATCACCAGCTTCCCTTCGTCAAGATCATCTTTTAATAGATCAAAGTCTTCCAACATTTACTGGATCCTTTTCTTCCACATCTCCTCATTTACTTTGAGTTTCAAGTGAAGTTGTTATCTATACCATTTGAGCTTAGCTTAATGTTCGGCAGTATCACTAGCCAGTTTCTGAAGATTTTTGTAAAGCCGCTCCTCGTCTTTTTGGGTCCTGCCCTAGACCTGAATTGTGTGGACTTGTGAGCCCCTGTTTTAGTGGAGGCTGCGATTGTCTGCCTTACTTGCTATATCTTCATTGTCCTCCTCATCTTCAATGAACGGTTGGATTCTGTTAATCATTTATTATAAATTTATTATAAATTTATTTATGTCACTTGGCCAAATTCCTCAGCAGCAGGAGGGCAACTAAGCCCAGTATCGAGAGGGTCATGTATATCAGGTTATTTGTTGCTTCCTTGCACTGCATAGTTTATCCCGAAATGAGCAGTCAAGAGCAGTAGTAAATAATCAATCCACCCAGTCACGTTTCTCACCATGAATCCCCACACTACCAGCCTGATTCTTACAGCTTGTTCTGCAGTGGTGAACTTTTTGTAGCCAAAATTATTACTAGCCGTCCTACTGAAGTAGTTATCATCTTCAATATTGCTGTTGACTATGATAAGGAAGATGTTTCCAACTATGATAAGGTCCCTTATGGTCAATAGCTGAATGGCAAAATGCATTGAGATGCTGCCTCGAAAATAATTAGTACCATTGTAAACTAGCAAGACTAGATGCAGGATCAGGAGTAGAATTAGTATCCCGTACTCAAAGCCTTTAAGCTTGTAGGGCAAGAACAATCTGACCGGAAAATCCCCTTCATTCAAAGGAGCATATTGATTCAGTGTTCGCAAGAGAGCCATCAGTAATGAAAGACCTACCAGGACTGAAAATAATATGATAAAGAAATAGGGAAGGTTGGCTTACATATTCCAGTGAATGTTCCAGGTAATAGAGTTGAGGGACAAGGATCAATAAATTACTGACCAATAGCAGTCCAGTAGTCAGTTCTGGGTTGATCACGATGAAGGGCATATCATTCTCATCACTGTACATCAGCAACAAGTTTCTCAGCATCCAATTAAAACATATTCATTCCATCTACAATCCCCTTCTTTATCCTTCTGGCCTTAGCCAAATGCTATTTCAGACATGGTAGTTCTGGAAGGCCTTCTGACCTTTTCGAAAGTAAGGTTTCTATCAACAAGCTCAAGCTCTCTCATGCCAGCGTGCCAATGCCTCAGCAAGATCAACCTCTTTGCCTGTGTAGTTTTCCCAGTAAGCATACTTGTTCAGGACTCCTCAACTCTTAAATGATGTTAATATTGTGCAATAGAGCAATGAATTCTCTAAACTTATCTACTGAAACTCCACGATCTAGTCTCAGTCCTGGATCTTAAATGGCCACTTTATTGGCTTTTAATTTATTGAACAGGGCAAGTTAGTCTTCGTTCCCAAAGCGGAAGGGTTATATTGTTCTAAGGGCTGCTAGTTCCTCTAGCTGCTGGTTGAGATGATGGGTAAGAATTAGTTTCACCAATTCTTGGTGAGTCCACATGAACAGGGTACAGACTGTTGATATCAGTCGGGGATCGAAAGGATCTAAACAGGGGAACAGCAACTATCCCTAATTCTAGGGATATTAGTAATTGTCGTAGAGAGAATTCACATAGCAATCTGAGCAATCTGGTAAGGGGTTTTCCTGACATACGATCAATCATCTCTTTTGAACATTCAAGGTCTCGGCATCTCACTCGCCCATCATGTCGCATTTTCTAAAGTAGCTTGATGAAAATTTGTTTGAACTCTGACTGATCTTTATGTGTGTAGGCTGGATAGAACATCTCTAAAGTAGCCAACTCTTCTTTCGTAGCCAGGTGTTTCATTGTTAGGTGGCTGATAAAGAAGAACAGCTTTGGGTTTTAATGCTAAAAGAGTGGAAGAACTAAGCTGATTTTATTTTTCGCCACACTTTATCGAGATACTTCAAGAAGTTACAAATGTTGTAATAGTAAGTCCTATTCAGGGCAGCCATACTTTTCTTTTTTTGAGGCATTTAAATTAAAAGCTATCATCATTAATCTTCATTAGGCTTTTATGGTTTGAACAGCGGTACTCGTATAACCACAGTTTACTTTTTTTGCTCCCTATGAGTGCCTTTTTCTTTTGAAAGGTTCTCCAGTTGGTGACCCTTTCTTATCTGGTTTTTTCCCATTCGTCTTAAGTAAGGATTCGATACTGCTCCATAGTCCTAAGTTGATCCTCCTCTTCTGCCCTCGCCCTGAAACTATTCTCTTTCGCCTTTTATATATGTTTCTTCCTCTAGTCAAGTTCTTCAAAGATTTACTTATATGTTTTCCGATACTCTGCATCAAAGGAGTCTTAGGTAAGTGTAGGTAATCCTGACTTTGTCCTCTTTTTATTCAATTTATCCCTTTAGTAACGAGCTCTTTCATACCCTTCTTTTCATCACCCGCACGTACACCATACGCTTTTAGGTGTCGCGTAGTGCTTTGACAGCTCTCTCACACATCTGAAATGCATCTTTGGCTCTTGGGTCTTTATTTCGATCAGGATGAACAATTTTAGCAAAATTTCGATATTGTTTGTCGATTTAAAGCCTCAGTGGCTTAAGGTTCGAGTAAGAGAACATCGAAGGGATTATAGAACTTTTATCCAATGAGTCTTTCTAGCTGGGCATCTGCCTTTAGCTCTTATGAACGAATGTTGCGAGATGTTAGCTCATGAACCTCTGATAAAGATTAAGTTAGTTAATTCGGCATATTATAAATAGAAAAGCATACATTAAAAATCTCTTTATTATTCAATGTTGTTAATTGTTAAACTTCAAGTAATCTACTGTATCATGCAGGCTAGATTGTCGGTAAAACTTATTCAGTATTTTTTAGAGTAGCTTCTCATTGGGCTTGATGTGAACTAACTCAGTTAATACAATAGACTTCATAACAGAATAGGCAGCCTACCAAACAGACCGAACATGGCCAGGTGGAATGATGAGAGATCAGTTTTCCATTAACATTTGGCATTCCTTCCTGGACAGAATGACTGCTCTTTATACTTCAATTTACAAACCTGTCGCTGTATTACTCTGTACAACGTCCTATTTTAATTGACTTTTTTTTACAACCGATCCATCTGGTCTCTAGATGGTCTGCTGATGTTTTTCTCAAAAAGTTCAATATCAGACTGACAGATAAGAAGATAAATCAAACCATTAATCTGTACAGTCATGGAAAAATTAAACTCACTGAAATCTGTCTGTTGCCAGTCCATGTGCTACGTTTTATTAAAAGTGTGTTTAAGGAATGCATGATCATGCGGAATTTTGCAATGACCACTTATCTTGTACAGAAGATTATTGAGCATTAGAAATACCGAGAAACTGTGGTTGAGGCGTTATGATTTTAATTCACTTGGAACTTTTTCTTAAGGGATCTTTAGAGCTTGAGCTTGAGGCAGATCCTTATGCTATGTTGAATTAGTTACTTGACTTTCTGTGCTGCAAGGGCAGTCCACCAGCTGTCGGGCAACGAATCAACACGCCCACTCCACGTACTAGAAAATTTGACAGGCTGTCTTCACCAAAAGTTAAAAACAATAAATAAAAACAGAAGAAAACGGACAGGAAAAGATATTGACCCTCTACCGAACGACTGTCGAATAGAACTACAGCTGGATACTAAGCTTAGAACATCGCTTTATAGGTCACTATTGGCTCAGATTATAAAGCAGCAACTAAGAGGAAAGAAAGATTACGAACAGTAAATAAAAAGAACTGTCAAGTAGAAAAAAAAAAAGTGGCTTTGATAAGAGTAAAAGTAAAAGCGAAGATAATTAAAACTAATTTTACAAAGGGCACACAATCTCGACCCTCTCCTCATGTCACTGTTACAGTTGAATATTTTTATTTGTCATCTCAATTTCTTAGGTAATTTAATGTCGTTTATACTCAAGGGATAGTGCCTTCACTACTAAAAGCGGCTATATCATATTTATCTTTTCTTTACCTATCCTTGTTTTGCCCAATCTCGGCCTCTCTAAATCCTAATTAGTTGGCCTTATCATTCCCAGATCCCTCATCATACTTTTTTTGGCCTTTTAGTAACCTTGCTCTCGAAAAAAACCGTCACCCACCTATTTTAATAATCTTCGTCAGATAGCTACCATCTTTTTCTCATGGAAATCAAGTAGCTCAATATAGTAGCTATTGTTGAGTTTGACGGTACATATTCCGTGATCACTGCCTTTTTCTCCATAGCAAAGCTCAGGTATTAGCTTAAAATGTGGCCTTTTATAGCCTAGCCTTTTCATACTTAAAACCGCCTGCTAGAGTCCGGTTGGGACGGCATCCTCTCCGAGAACGAAGATGTATGGGAACTAGTCACTAATATTTTCTTCAAAGCTTTTATCGTTTCCCTCTTGACCCTTGGCTTCGATTCCTCCTCTCCCTTTCTGATAACCTTTTTTATGAAGCCCAGCTTCGATTTATCAAAATTCCATTATATTACATGTGTAAATCATTCTTGCATGTTTATCAACTACTGCAGTCTAGTCGCTAAATACAAGTTAGTCTTTTTAACTGCTCACTTTCCTCTCTGCTCTATCTCTTGGCGCGGTCAAGCTCTCTTCTTAGCTTTTCAGTTTCTGCTACCAACCGCTTCCTCTAGTCACTACTATGGTCAAGCTGCTTTTTTGTAGAAGGCCAATTCTTAGGTCAAATCAGCATTATCCTATCCCTTGGAATGCTCAAGATCTTTTTCTCAACAGATCTACTTAAGTGAAAAGTGTTTCAACCTTATTAGAAACAGAGACAGCTGGAATGTCAAGGACTGTTGGTCGAATTTGCTTTTTCCTTTATGATTTTGAGTTAGTCCTCCTTTCTGGCTACTTCTTTTTGCAGACTAATTTTAGACTGATACTGCAGCCCATCATCAAGATGCATAGATTGTTCTTAGAGCTGCCTTATCTTACTCCTCAAATTAGTATTCTCTTGCATGAGGTTATTGTTACAATCGGTCAAGTGCTTCATCTTGCGCTCAAATTGTTCCATTACTACTGAAGAAATTAGGATTGTGATATTTCTCGTACTCGCTTCATGGGTTTAAATTCTTTACGAGTATCTTCTAACCGTACTGCACTACCATTTACCATTGAGCGAATCACAAGTTCCTCCTTATCGTTGTACTTGGCTTAATCCTGCAATTGACTTCTACAGAGATTTAATAGTTTCATTCATTTGACTGTTTTCAGCAATGCTCGGACAAGCAGACACACTCAACGTCATACTCTAATCAAAAAATATGTTGCTGCTCAGTTGTGTAGCGAGCGTATCAACACGAAATTTCATATTACTGTTCTATAATTGAAGTTGTTCGCATCTTTTCTGGATTGTCTCCAAACCTCCTGATTCACTAACTCTTTTATTTTAATTCTACAGTCGTTAGCATTTCTGCTGGAGTTTAGCTATTTACATTTATAATGCTTGCTTAGACTTTGCCAATTAATCTTCTTGACTTGCTGCGAGTTGGATTTCTCGGCAAGTTTCAGCGATTTAATAGACAAAATCAAATTGTTGGCCAATATAGTCAAATTAGAGTCAATCTTAACTCCCGTCTGGTGGCAAGTGCCTTAGCTCCAAGATAGAACAGGCCTGGAGAAGTCTTTGAAAACATGATTAAATCCTCAAAGAAAGAACCAGGCTGCTCTGATAATAAACTTCTGGTAAGTTCCTGGATCTGTGAATTTTGTTATGCGAAGTGGATTGTTATGAGATTGTGCTAGGTGCGGGACAGACTAATCCGTCGGTATACCAAATTAAACCCGAATTGAAATGACTTGCCTGTCAGGATGAGGGTGACATATATGTAAAGTGCCAACCCCAACCTCACACTATTTAACCTCATTATAATCTCGTACAAACTATCATCCCATTATAATTATAATGAAGTTGGGGTTGGTCGGTGTTCGTCTTTATCCTTGACTGAGGTTTAAAGTGTAGTATATATAAGTGTACAATATGTAGAAGAAACATTGAATGTTACTGTTCATTTTTGTTGAAATCGTTATACAGCATTCGATAGGTAGGAGCGACATTATTATAACGTCAATCTTAAATGAAAATGTTAACCTCATTATAATTACATACAAACACCACCCCATTATAATTATAATGAAGTTGGGGTTGGTCGAGTGGGGTTGGGGTTGGGGTTGGGGTTGGGGTTGGGGGTTGGGGGTTGGGGTTGGGGTTGGGGTTGGTGGGTTGGGGTTGGGGGTTGGGGTTGGGGTTGAGGGTTGGGGTTGGGGTTGGGGTTGGGGTTGGGGTTGGGGTTGGGGTTGTGGTTGGGGTTGGGGTGGGGTTGGGGTTGGGGGTTGGGGTTGGGGTTGAGGGTTGGGGTTGGGGTTGGGGTTGGGG